>NC_056731.1:125113278-125158278 GCF_019279795.1 Protopterus annectens | reverse complement strand
ACAATTTATGTGCTTAATACTAAGAAATCTAAAACAGTGTTAGAGAGTTGTTTGTCTTGGCATAAAGGAAACACTATTATTTTAATCTATGTGTTAGTTAAGTGCTTATATTGTCAGAAATGTCAGATTGAAGAGGTAAGACTCATGCTGCACATTTCACATTGATCAAAATCATTTTTCTAATAATTTGAGAAGTTATATGGCACATACCTTTTACTGGTATCACCCTCTTAGACCTACATCTACTGTAACTAACACACACACACACACACAAACACACACACACACACACACACACACACACACACACACACACACACACACACACAGACACACACACACACATACTGACACATACATGCACACACACACACACACACACACACACACACACACACACACACACACACACACACACACACACATACACACACATACACACACACACACACACACACACACACACACACACACACACACACACACACACACACACACACACACACACATGCTATATTCTCTTTTAAAAAGATTAGTTAAATATTTACCACTTAGATTTAAATACTTTTGTATAGACTATAGCTATTCTGTGACAATAACACACAAGATAGTCACAAACTATATTCTGTGACGGTCTTGTGTGTCATATATAACACAGTAGTATAACATTAATTAATCTGAAAACTAATAAAAATAATGAATTAAACAACAGTAACAATGCTTTAAGGATTAATGGTTAATTAATGTTTTGTATAACTCATATAGCAACTATGATTGATGTTTTACATGATCATCATTAGAAATGGCCAGTATAGGTGCAATATAACTTGTTTTGCGTATGTGTATGCACATGTGCGCGCATGTCTGTGTGTGTGTGTGTGTGTGTGTGTGTGTGTGTGTGTGTGTGTGTGTGTGTGTGTGTGTGCGGGTGCATTTTTTCAATTGTAGGAACACAATTTATAATAAAAAAAAGAAAACACTTTCCCATCCCCTCCCTGAAAGCACTTTAAATGTAATTAGATCATTAATCATGCAAACAAAATAATAATCTTACTACTTCCATTTAGGTAAATGGGACTTGGGACACAGAAGACAGGTTGAATGTTAATTCACTGGAATGTATTCTCCCTTTTTCCCCAGTAGCACAGAAAACAGTCAGGGTTAGCCCATCCATGCAGTGTTACTATGTTCCGTAAGCTGTGTGCAAGTGTGTGTGTGTGTGTGTGTGTGTGTGTGTGTGTGTGTGTGTTTGTGATCCATGCTTTGATGACCAGGTTGTCCTGCTGAGCTTGAGGCCAAGGGAGAGACAATATTAAAGTTAAAATATGCATGATAGTTAACAACTATTCAAAGAATGTAGACATATGTGACAGAAAAAAAGTCATAATATAGCAGATAATACCAGCAAAAAGTAACAGTTACACATAAAGCAAGGAGTTGATGAGAAAGATTATGCACTTGCTAGGTAAGGCACTGTTAGCAACATAACATTTAGTACATTGTTGTTTTTCTTTCGGCTTTTCCGGTTAGGGGTCGCCACAGCAGAACTCCGGTCCTCTAATGATTGGCAGTCAAGTGCTGAGGTGCCAGCCTGATGCCCAACCTTCAATGAAGGCACGCCCATTCACGCATGTCATTCGAATGCCACTCGACCGCGGGGAGGGCATGCAGACTCCACACAGAAGGCACTCCAGCCGAGAATCGAACAGGAGAACCTCTTGCTGTGAGTCGACAACGCGACATAACATTTAGTACATATAAGAATTAAATGAGAAAAATAAATAAGAGATGTGAGACTAGGGGTAGTTTGACACAACTTAATCTGTTTTAGGGAACTGTTATAAAAAGAAATGATGAAATTTGATTAATACCAAAAAACTTCTAGTAAATTACCTGAATGGGGTGGGGGAATAGGTTTAACTCATGTAGTTCTATGAATTCAGTTAATAAAACTAAACTAAGTACTGGTGGATGGGTGAATGCATAATTTATCTAGATATGTGATGCCAATGAAGAGATATGTTATATTATGTAATTTTAAATTGGGTTATGCAGTTTTTATGATATGAAAAATTACACTAAAACATCTTATATAGATAGCTAGTGACTACATCCCTGATGAAGTGTGCATGCTGTATATATATAGTACAGCAAATGTCAGGAGTCCTCATAGTGAAGAAATGTGAATAAAAGGTTATATGTCCACAACAGGTAGTAAATTATAAATCTGTAGAGTGAAGCAGCTGGACATCAATTGGGTCATGAGGTAGAGAAGTAGACATATGTGACAGAAAAAAAAGTCTTAACATAGCAAACAATACTAGTTAACAACACTATTATTGTTAATTATTATTATTATATTATTATAATTATTATTATTATCCTGTTTCTATTTTAATCAGTTGCTCCTTAATTGAACAGTATGTACCAAAAATATGGAAAATAGCTCATATCCCACCACTTCATAAGGGGGAGCTGCTTTGAACTTTCCAATTTTAGGCCAATAGCAATCTTATCTCCACTATCAAAAATATTAGAAAAATGTGTTCATTCCCAGATCCTGAACTATCTACTAACAATCAACTTTAACAAATTCCGAATACGCCTTTCTACCACACCATAGCAATACTACAGCACTACTAAGTTTCACAAACACCATCAACCAATGTAAGAATAATGGTGATCTAGTGTCCTCCATATTCCATGATATGTCCAAAATATTTGACACTATGTCCCATCAAAAACTACTCAATGAACTCTCATCCCTTAGTCTAAGCCATTCAGCCCTCACATGCTTTCATAGTTACCTACTTGAAAGACAACAGGCTGTATAGTGGCAACATGATTTCTCATCACTACTACCCATTCCACTAGGCGTTCCACAAGGCTCCATCTTGGGTGCACTCCTTTTCAGGATATTCACCAATAAGCTGCGCACAGCTACCCAACAAGCAACAATCGTACAGTATGCTGATGACTCTACCCTCATCTGTTCAGCTCCTCACTCTCTAAGCTCAAAAAAATAACCCAGCTTTCCTTCACTTCACTAGAATCTTGGTTCTCTGACTCTCAGTTAATTCTCAATCCCAATAAAACAAAACTTAGGATTTTTTCAAGTAGCAAAACCTCAGACCTTCAGTTCCCCTTTTGGATAACGTCTTCTAACAACATCCAGGTAGAACCTGTTCCATACACCAAGCTACTTGGAGTCACAATTGACAACAACATGAGATTTGACAAACACTGCTCTCTCTCTCACTATTACAAAAATTCACATAAGGCCATGTTCTCTTTACAGAATTAAACCTTATCTCACCATCTCCTCAAGACAGACTACCATCTGAACTAACCTAATTTATACTCTTCTTTATGCCTCTCCTATTTTCACACACCTGAATAAAGTTGATCAAAGATTGATGCCTGTTACAATAAAATTGCCAGATTTGCTGCCAGCTCTCCATGTAGATCTCATCATTGCACTGCCCTACACCAACTAAACTGTCTAGAGCTACCTAATTATTTAACCCTTACCTGACTATCTATGGCCCATAGCATAATATACCAACCTGATAAGGGCTCTGCACATCGTAATCTACTTCAGCCACAAGCTAACTGAAGACATCTAAGATCCTCTGACAAATTTCTATTACAAGTCTCAAAAGCACACAGTTACTATGGAGATGCTGTTTACTCTAATCGAATATCCAGGATTTGGAAGTTAATCCCCCAGCACATCCTAACTACTGCCAATCCCTCACTGTTCAAAATACTCTTAAAGTCTCAACTATTTAACTCTTGGCTTTGCTCATTTCTAACTCCACGCTGATTGTCTATACATTCCTCTGCAGAGCTCTTTCCAAATGCTGTATTTATGTCTAACTTAGCTTTGCTACATTCCCCCACTATTCACATCTTCAGTCTCTCCTGTGTGTTCTTTACATTTCTCTCAACTTCACCCTGTTTTCCTTCTCTACACCTTAATCAATGTCTGCTAAACCAGAAAGTGTGTAACATATAAAACGTATGATGTATTGTTTAACACGATAATGTATTATTAACACTATCTTTCTATGTTCAATTTGTGCTCATTTTGCTCTAATTTCCTTGTTTACAAGTTTTTTATAACTTTGTTACAATACTTCTATATAAGCTTTGCAATTATATATATCTTACTTACTTTTGTACATACTGGGACTTTCCCCCTGAGCCTCTGCTGAAAATGGACCTGTGCCAGTCAGACTATCCTGCTTAGCAACATCAAACAAATAAACAAACAAACAAATAAATAAATAAATGGCTCATTGTATACACATATTTTTATAAGGAAGATTTATTGTGTGCATAGTTCCATTTTTGTATCAGAAGGCAGCAGTTTCAATAGCTAAGACTATTTCCTCTACTTCAGGTGTGATAGCTGATACAGATCACACATTCTTAGGTTCATAGGGGATTAGAAAACTAACAGCACAAGAGCCTTGAGAAGTCTAGCCAATAATACCCAGGATATGACAGTATTATATCTTAATTCCCCAGATATGGGATGGGGTAGTCTCAGGGTAGTGGGTCACTGGATTTTGGAGCCCTGATTCATTTTACAGACTGCCTTTGTCCATAAGGGACATGGGCAGTACCCCAGGAGTGAATTTATGATTTCCCATCCATTCATCTAAATTATTTTTTAAGAGAGTAACGGACAGGCTTTGTTTCACAAAGATGGGAAGTTTATTCCATAGACGAGGTAGCCTTTGGAATACAAATCTGTTTCTTCAGTAAGTTCTAGTAGAGTCACAAATAAGGTTCAGTTCCATAGAACATGTAACTCTCATATATTTTTCTTGTGAATATGTAACATTTTCATCAGAGTTGGACCAACGAATGCCTTGTAGGTCAGGTATAATTCCCCTCTCAATAAGCAATATGAGCTGGAGTAAACAGATAGGGCCTTTAGTTGGTCTGCATAAGACATGTGTCTTATGTTTTGTATGTTATAATTGAGAAACCTCTGAGGTCACACCAATTGGTGTAAGTGCCTGGTTAGGGACATGCAGAAGGGAGCATCATATTCGGTTATGAGTCTGATGAGAGATGAGTACAATGGTGCCATGACTTCCTTTGATCTTGATGCCATGACTGTACTTATGAGTTGAGCCACACAGAAGGATTTCCTTACTTCCATAGCTACCTAGTGTTCAAACTTTGAGTTACTACCTATCTGTATTCCTAGGTCCCTCACTACTGCATTTGCTTTTAGGGGTATGCTATCTATATTATAAACTGCAGAGATGCCTGATTTACCAAAGGGTATGATTACACTTTTTTTAGCATTTAGACTCAGACCACGGTTTTGCCACAAGTCATTTGTCATTTTTAGGTCTGTCTGTAGGGTGTCAACATCAACTGTGAATTCAGTGATTACTCCCAGCTTACAGTCATTGGAGAACATGGTAAAACAAAGGCCCCCAACATTGGCCTTCACTTCAGAGAAGTATATACTAAGCAGAAGGGGTCCTAACTCTGAGCCCTGTGGGACACCATGAGTAACAGGTTTCCTACTGGAAGTGGATTCACCAATCCAGATAACATGTGTCCTGTCAGTGAGCCAGTTGGCTATCTATCTGATGATGCAGGGGGTTATGCTTAGGACTGTGTCAAAAGCTTTGGCCAGGACTAGCTAAGTGGGATGTATCATTTTACCCTCATCCATGGCCATGGTAACCTTCTTGAAGAAGTGCACCATCTTGAGCAGGCAAGCCAAACTGGGTCTGCTCCAATGTTTGGAGAGTTCCTATGTTATTATCGATCAGGCCTGTGATACTTCTCTCCATGGCCTTGCATATAGGACTGGTTAAACTTATAGGTCTGTAGTTCCCTGGGTCAGTTGATGGACCCCCCCTTGTGCAGAGAGATGACTATTGCAGTCCTCCAGTACTCTGGGACAAAGGCTGTCCAGAGGCTGTGGTTAAAAAGAGTTTCTAGTGGTACTGGTAGATTCTTTTTTAAGCTATTTAAAAAGCATCCTGGAATGTTGTTAGATTTTGTGGAGGCTATGTTTTTGGTCTTACCCAATGCATTAAGGACCTGTTCCCTAGTAATGACCAGTAGGTGGAATAGTTGTGGGTATTTCTTTGGGTCTGGTAGGAGGTGATGAGGAGATGTTTGAACTGAAATTATCAGCCAACAGGTTTGCTATAGTTTCAAGCTGAGTGCAAGAGTTGCCATTCATGATTAGCTTGACACATGGCTGAGCATGTCCTCTGAGATTACAAACGTAATTAAAAAAGCCTTATGGTTATGTTTCACTTGGGAGACTATCTTTGTCTCACAATTTGCTTTGGCAGATTTGACCAATCTCTAATTTGATTGTTCAGACTGGTGAGTGCCTTTTTGCACTGTTTTGTCTGTTCCTTCTTTGCTTTTGAGAGGATGAGAGGATTTTTTTCCTTTTGTTGAATAGCCTATTTGTGCTAGAGTTCCACCAGGATGGTCTATTTTTGCCAGTAATAATAGGTTTGACTTGTATAGGTGTTGCCTGCTGTATGCAGCTATGACTGTGATTGTGCAGTGCTTTTGTGTACAGCTCAGACTAGGCTTCAGTGTCATCCTTGTTTGGAGGAGTTTGAAAGTTTAATAAGTTGTCACTTAGTTTGAGGTAATTGGCCTTAGTAAAATTCTTACCAGGTTTGGAATTTGATGAGGGTTCAAGGTTAGTTTTAATACTAAAGGAGATCATTTTTTGGTTGGATCTTACCAGGGAGGAGTTAATGCATGGGGCAGAGTAGGATCCCCTCATGTTCGGGAGTACTAGGTCTAGGATATGTGTATCACTAGTTGGGGGGCTATCTAGTTGCTCCAAGGTGTCTGTGTATGCAAAGTTTAAAAACATTTGATCAAATGAATTATGGGCCATGTAAGTCTCACAGTTTATGGAGGGGTAGGTAAAGTTGTACATAAGTATGGTGTTAAGCTGACTATTAAGAGATTTCAGTAGGTTTAGGTAGGAGGTGTGGTTTTCCAGACTCATGTAGCTAACAATATTATGATAGGGTTTCACACCTATGGTTAGTGGAGCATGGAGCAGCTCAAGCGAGTCATGTTGTTGGACAAATCTAGCAGTGTACTTGTACTTTATGAATACTGAGCCACCTCCTCCTTTTGTTGTATCCTTAGCTGAGGGGGATCAAAATGTATGAAAGGCATTGTAGCCTTTGATAACTGGGGTACTTTCAATGATTATGAACCATGTTTCCATGACTGCTCATACGTCTGCATTCTCCAGGGTGAGGATTGCTTCCAGGGAATACAGTTTTTTGTTTAAACTCCTAACATTGGGAAGCAGTACTTTTAGGTAGTCATGAGTGATTCTTGTTCTGTTGGAGGGTTTCACAACTTGAAACAGCCTAAAAAAGGCAGTATGGGATTAGTCAAAGTTTTTGCCAGTATCTGAAAGCCAAACGGTGACAAGTGCAAACCATGTTTAGCAAATTATTGTGGTTGTCTGTCATGTCTCCTCAGGCTGCCAGATATTAGTTCCCTTTGTTATGAAACCAGAAACTAAGGTAATTGTTGAAGTCAATTATTTTTTGTTGATACTGTGGCATCGTCATTGGTGAAGGTAATATGCTACTCAAGGTTAGATTCATACCTACCTGGGACACATATTCAGAGAGCTCCATCATGCCTCTCTTCATATAATCAAAAAAAGAACTCCTGCATGGCAGGCAATTGCACGGCTCAAGGCAGTAATTTAGTCAAACAAAAACAAAACGAGCCAGCATACAGTGACCTGGAACAGTTTATTGATGAAAAACAACAAAAGACTCAGACCGGTTTCGGCCAGATTAAATCACAGCCTTCATCAGTGTAAACCCCCCCACTAATTATATATACTAACTCTGAGATAGCACTATAGTGAGGAAAGGGCATATTTTCCGATCCTTACTGTAGCATGATCTGACTGTGAACTCCTAACCTGCTGTTTGCACTGACAAAGAAGACATCCACACACGCGCTGTTCCACTGCTGCACGGAAGTGAAGTGACTATCAAAAGGCTCGCCGCTCATGTGAAACTTCGGTGTTCTGCGCATTCGTTCATGTGGGAACGGTATTTTGACTAACGGTAATGTGGTCTTTTGGTCTACTGAAGTAGACCCACATATATATATATATATATTTATATATATATATATGTGTATATATATATATATATATGTATATATATATATATATATATATATATATATATATATATATATATATTATATATATATATATATATATCAGCTTTCTAAGTCCACAAATACTTTTAGAAGAAAGCAACCCAAGGTCTTGTAGTCACAAGTGCCCATTCCAGCACAGGGAAGCTCTGAATAAATGAGCACAGTCTCACAAAAATGTAAGGCTTTTATACCAGTAGGATGAAAGACTTTTACACAGTTAAGCTCTCAGGCCAATCAGATAAATACACAGTAAGCCCTCCACCAGTAGTTCCCAACTCAGGTGGGTTGAATCAGCCCTCTGCTCCCACCAGAATGCAGAATAAAACCCTGTTGATGCAAGTCAAACTGGTTTTAAGCTCAAGTGCAGTAACAAATGTTTTACAACAAAAAGCAGAACTCTTTCAGTATCAGGAATCCTTGAAAATATGTTCACAAACCCTGAAAAAGTTCCCAAATACAGAAAAAAGCGCATAAATGTAGGAGAACTTCTTCAAATACAGAAACATTTGCAAAACCTAGAAATATTTTGTTAAACTCAGGAGAACTTTGGCAAACTAGCAATAGCTTTTGCAGTATCAGAGGAGGCTAGGAAATATCAAAATACTGTTAAAATGTAACAAACAGACGGCATTTCTTTAATGAGTGCAGACTGAAAAACAATGATAAATTCAACCAAATCAATTAATGCAACCCATAACTGTTAAATAGCACTGAAATAGTTAAACAAATGCAAAAGTAAATAAATACACAAATACTTAAATTAGCTTTGTAGGCCAACAGATGGTTTTAAAAGCAATCCAAGGTCTTGTAGTCACAGGTATCTAAAGCAGACACAGAGAAACCCTGCATAAATGAGGACGCTGTCTAACTGAAAATTAATAGGTTGAGTATCTGCTTATATCAATAATAGGACACTTTTTTATAGTTGTGTATATGCATATAAATATCTATATCTGTATCCTTCTTCCTATATATTCATATGCAGATATGCAGATATAGATATACACACACACACACACACACACACACACACACACACACACACACACACACACACACACACACACACACACACACACACACACAGAGGGGAAGTCAGGAATGTGATTGTTAGGATGGTGACACTGCAAGCAGAGAAGAGTAAGAGTCTTTGGTGATTCCGTAAGACACCTTGAAGTATAAAATAATGTCTGATTCCTTATTCTTTCCAGTAAAGATGTATGATGTGGGCTTCCTACTGAAATGCTGGCACTCAAATGTCAAGTTCCAAAAAGCCAAAAAGAGAAAAAATAGACCAAAAGTATAGGAAAAGTGTGAATCTTGAGCATTGCTTTTCTCCTTTAAACTTCTTTCTTGCAGGGGGAAAGACCCCTTGTACCCCCATATGGGTGGTAAAATCCCCACACACCCCAAAGTTATAGATGCCAACTCCAAGATACCTTACCCTGGAGAAAATGGAATATTCTTAGAAATGGTCAGCTCAGATTTGATGCATGTTAAGTCTGCTTTTTTGACCATTCAATCTCTATGTTTTGGGACTCAGTATAGAGGGTCTTGACATTTCAAATGGTTAGCATTATACATTTTGAGTGTTGAGACTGTTCTCTGGTACTGGCAAGTGTACCCAAGAAGAATGGAAAAGAAAACAATTGCTTGTCACCTTCTGTGAAAAAAATTACTGCTTTCATTGAACATCATGGCTGCTGCTTATAGACCAAGTTATAGTGCACAATGGGGAATACTAGCATGAATACACTCTTTGAAAACTCTTCAGTAGATATATACTGCTTCTGTTTATTGCCGCTGTACCCATAGGGATTGTGTTCATGTCTGTGTGTGTGTGTGTGTGTGTGTGTGTGTGTGTGTGTGTGTGTGTGTGTGTGTGTGTGTATTTGTGTGTAAAGAAGAAAGACATTATACTGACACAGGGAATGCCAGCTAGGACAAAAAAAAAACATTGTGACAGACAGACATTTAGGCAATGTTGTCAATCTAATGAATTTATAACACTTTTTGTGATCAGAAAATGGTAACTTGTTTTGATATAAGACATTCTATGTATGGGGAAATAACTGAACAGCATTGTTTGAGAACACTGACCCCAGCCTTTTTAAAGTGAAAAGTATTCCTGAACACATTTCTTTTAACTGGCACATTTAAGAAACCACAAAATCTGAACTACATGTCCACTCATCTACAAATCTCAACCACAAGATATCATCTTGTGTGAATAAATCATTTCTGCATATAGTGAAATTCTACCTTTTCAACAAGAATGACTATTCAAAACAATTATCCTCCAGACTAAATGAATAAACAAACATTGTTTAAAATAACCTAGAAAGATACAACTCCATACCAAGTAATTGCATAATAGATGATTTGTCATGGATTTTTACATGTCCGCTTTGGCACTAATTTTGTTAAGAGTCTGTTGTTCAGATATATTGATGATGCCTTTTAGCCCTTCAGTCATTTCAGTTATTGCTCTTTGAAACATTTCTAGGGCTGCTAATATTGTAAAAGGCAATTTCTGATACCTGTATCTACCCAGAGAGGTGTTGAGCATGCAGACTTTTGAAATGAACTACATAGCTTTTCAAGAAGTTCTTGGGTTTTCAAGATATGGCTTCCTATTGAAATGTTGGCACTTGTGATGCTGAGTGCTGACACAATGAAAAAAAGTAAAAAATGCAGGAGAATACCAAATCTCAAACATCACTCTTCTTCTTTAAACTTTGTTTATGCAGAGGGCACTTCCCTGATGTGGTGGGCCTCCCTGCTCTCTTGATGTGGGCAATCTCCACACCACCAAGCTGATAAACACCAACTCTGAGACTGCCATACCTCAGAGAAAAGAGAATATTCTGAGAAATTACTATTTCAGATTGTGGTATATGCAAGTCCATTTTTTTCGCCATTCAGTTTTCATATTGTAGAACTTGATCAAGTCAGATCCCAGCATTTGAAATAGTTGAGCATGGCCACCTATGAGGGGGAACAAGAGCCACTGTATAACTTTTATCTGACAATTTTTATTGAAATAGTCAGTAAAGAAGTCTTCATTGGACCAAACATTAAGTATCATACCAGCTTCCTCAACTGCTAAAGTGAAGAGCATTCTGCTTGAATCTATTGATTTGTATATATATATATATATATATATATATATATATATATATATATATATATATATATATATATGTGTGTGCTACCTTCATTTTGTCGAAAGCTCAGTTCACTGACAGTCAAATCAGCAAGACCAATTCACTGATAGTTCATTTCCCTGACAATTCATTTTGCTGAAACTCATTTTGTCGATAGTTATATATGGCCTGTTCCCCACTGTACTGCAATCCTGGAGTTAGAATATATAGTAAGGGGGGTGTGGGGGGCTTAGGCCTCCACATTGAGGGGTGTGGGTGGTGAAGCCCCTCACATACTTTGGTTGTATATTGTTTTCTGCAAAACAGTTATTCATTGCACTTGTAAGTATCCATCTGTATAGTTTAAAATGTTTATAATATGTGCCCCCCTTACTATATATTCTAACTCCAAGATTGCACTACAGTGGGGAATAGACCATATATAACTGTCGACAAAATAAGTTTCAAAAGCTGTCATAATATAGTATTCTTGTTGTTCAGCATTCCCATTGCCTCAGAGGCATTTTTGGTTATCTGCCAAGGTAACCCAGTATTCCCCTCCTTCTTACTTTCTCTGACTGCTGATTGGCTGAACATATCCTGAGACAGAAGCATCTGCTGTCATAGGAAGTGAATGTTCTGCCTTTTTCTGCCATCAAAAGAAGAAAGTCCATTGACTTATCACATGATCCTGTGCTGATTTTTCCAAAACACTGCTCCAATAAGCCCCATTCAGGGACCTGTCATTTTACTATTAGATTTACTATTATTTTCCTATTTTTCTGTTTATTTAAAAAAATTATTTATTTTAATATTTTATTCTTGACAGGGTATGCAGCAATTCCTGTGGAAATGTCTGCTTGTAGTAGTGCTTATTTGGCTTCTTGCTTTGACAAATGCCTGCTTGTGCTGTATCAAGGAATCTTTCAATATTTCTCTGAGAAGTGTAGGGTACATGTGTGCTGTTGGATTCTAAGGGATGTCCCATGCAGTCAGAACCATGAATTAACTGCACCTGTCTTAACTGTTGTTACCCTGTTTTATTTTCATCTTTTGACAGAAAAATATTGCAAAACGTGGATTTTTTCAGCATTTATAAATAATTTACTATATGCATGGCTCTGCTCTATATGTTTTAAAATCAGACTGGTAGTGTACTGCAAATGAATTTACTTGAAGTACTTTGGAAATTTGACTCTGACAAGAAAATAGTTTCACTTGCTAGTAAACATTATCTTATGGCAGTTGAACTGATGGAGCTAATTTTTAACACTGGTTTGGTACAATGGTTGCTTTGGTGTTAGGACTTTGGTACTGGAAATTCTTTAACTTCTGTCAGTTGTAAAAGAATTTTGAACACATTTCAAACTGTTTTTTTTTCAATTATAGGACAGTTTGGCAAAGTTTAGTTGTCAGGCTAGAAACTTAAGTGCTTATTGTGATACATTATCCAGTTTTGTCAGTTTATTATTCTGGCTGGTGTTCTCTCTTTTACCTTGATGGATCCTAACTCTAGTACTACATCCCCCATCAAAGCCAGTTGTATCTAAAAAGAAAAAAAATAACAGAAAAACAAAAATATACTTTAGACTACAGCTAATAATTCTGTTGGGGACTATTTCTCACCTGCAGATCAGTTACATTTTGCCTCATTTCCCTCTAGTGCAGCTTTGCTAGCCACTATAGAAAGATGTTTATACATATTTTCTGGGGCTGTTCCATAGGTTCATAGGTTCATAGGTTCATACTAGGCTATCTGCCCAAGGGCATTTATAAGCCTAGCCCAGAGTTTTTGTGGGTTTCGCCACCCCTTTAGTTTGAAGAAAACTATGCCCATTATTTTGCTGTGCCTCTGTCAAGCAGTGACACTGAGGTAATCCCTGGGGTATATCTGCGATCTCCCATCCATTGGTCAAGATTTCTCTTGAACACGGCCAGCGAGGTGCTCTGCCTTACATTTACCGGGATTTTGTTCCACAGCATAGGGAGTCTCTGGGTGATGAATCTGTCCCTCCAGCACGTCCTATTAATAACCGTGTCAAGGTTTAAGTCTCCCGCCCTTGTAGTTCTGAGGGATCTAGATTTTTTGAGGTGAAGCATGTTCATCAAATCTGGGTTTGACATGGCCTTGTATGTCAGGCACAGGTCACCTCTGAGCAAGCGGTAAGCGACTGAATAGAGCTGGAGTTCTTTCAGTCGGGCAGCATAAGACATATTTTTGAGACCCTTTATCCTTTTGGTGAGGAACTTTTGGGGCCTTTCCAGCTGCTGCAGGTGTCGGGTCAGATACATTCCGAATGGGGCATTGTACTCAATCATTGGTCTGATGAGTGATGAGTACAGGGGGATGATGACCTCCCTTGATCTAGATGTGAATCCCTTCATGATCAGGTGGGCAATGTAGAAGGTCTTCCTAACTACTTTAGCAACGTGAGTGTCAAATGAAAGGTTACTGTCAACTTGGGTCCCCAGATCCCTGATAACTTCTTCTGTGCTCAGTGGATTGCCACCTATATGGTAGCTAGGGGTAACCTTGTTTTTCCCGAAGGGTATGACTATGCATTTCTTGGCGTTTAACTTTAGGCCATGGCTCTGGCACCAGTTATCCGTTTCTGTGAGACCCTTCTGAAGGATATCTGTGTCAGATGTGTTTTCGACTATGGCGCCCAGTTTGCAGTCATCTGCAAACTTTGCCAGTACCCGGTTCAGATATGAGAGAACCAAACCCTTTAGATGCAGAAGAGGTTTGGTGTAAAGACTCCTTTTTCAGATGTGATACTCTGTCCACAGGTATTTTATCTAGTAGTGAAGTTCACAAGAAAAAGATACAGAAGCTTCATTGTACAAGTGATATTCAGATTATAGCTGTTTATAAGGCTAATGTGGTTTCCTTGTCTAGGAGTGTTCTGCAGACAGCTAATTCTAGTTGTTGTGGTAGCAGGGTCTATATTATAACATCGAAATCTACAAAGATCGAATGTTATAATATTGAACCCTAAACACCGAAATCCGCAAACATCGAACAGTCAGAATAGCGATTTTTTTAACTAGGGAAAAAAATCGCTATTCTGAAAAACATACACACAACACAAACACACACAAAAAACAGCAATCCACACACATACACTTAAAATCCTACACCTAAACCTAAACTTAACTTTACATACACTATTAGCTATCCACTTACCTTAATCCGACCCTAACCCTAAGGTCCGTCACTATCGCACACTCACCTCACCTCACCCGCGCCCTAACCCTAACTCACCTAACCCGCCCCTAACCCTAACCTACATACAACCGCACACTTACCTGACACGCTCCTTAACCCTAACTCACCTAACCCGCCCCTAACCCTAACCTACACACAATCGTGCACTTACCTGAACCCATCCCGTAATGCTCCAACATATCGAATGCTGAAAACAGCAAAGCCACAGCAACGGCCCACCAAATTCTTTCCCTGGGAAAGAATTTGGTGTCCTGCACCTTCGCTGTTTTCAGCGTTCGACAAAAGTGGTTCGATATTATAACATTTGAACTTTATAAAATTTGATGATATAATATAGACCCGTGTTAGCATACATGGCCCTAGTGCTAATTTGTCTATAGACCTTTCTGTTGTTTCAGAGAATGATGAGGAATCTGATGAGCACAATGGTGATTTCTGAGTTAACAGTGAGTACAGTTACTATGATTCTTCAGAAGGCAAATATGAGCTTAAGCCCAAACAAGTGTTAATTTTTCCTCAGATGTTTGATAGATTTTAAATGAAGTTTTTGCTTGGGAGTAGTCAGTAACTACCCCAGAAACAGGCAGGGGATATGACCATATAGTGGGCAAGATGTCTGATTTTGTGGCTACCCCCCCATCTTACAAATCTTGGAGAATGTTTATAAAGCTGCCTGCAGGACAACAGTATCCATTCCAACAGTCCTTTAAAAGGCTCAGAGAAAATACATGGTCTCCCTGGATATGACAAGTCTCTTTTCTCATTTGTCTGATGACTCAGCTGCAGTCTCCTCAGATCCATCCATCCTCAACCCCTATTTTTCCCATTTTGCACATGGGGTCCCTGCTCAAATAAAAATTCCTTGGCTTCATCTTATTTGACACCCCTGATAAAGGGGGAAAATGGTTAGATATTCAGGGCAAAATTATGTCTCTTTCTAGTAATAGTGCCTTTAGAATGTTAAAATATCAAGGTTATACCAAAAGCAAAAAGAATATCCCAGCGGATTAAGTTTGTCTCAATTTAAATTGAATATATCCAAATAAAAAAGTTGTTGAGGAAACAGACTGAGGTAAATAATATTTAATTCTAAGAGCGTTTGCATCCTAACACAGACACGTCTTTAGACTCTTTAAAAACGCATTGTAACACACTTGTTAAATAACCTCCTATCATTTAAACACTCGTATGTAACAAACTCATAAGTACAAATTAGCCATTCAGCTAGTCTGGATAATTTAGCAGAGACAAAATGTAATTACTTTATAAAGCATTCAAATAAAAACATCATATCTTAAAACAACAAATAACATGAAAAAAAAACATAAATTCAAATAATAAATATAAATATAAGTAAGCAATGCATACAGGATTAACTTCTTGGGTCCAGCTAAAGATGTCAAAATTCAGGAAACCCAGTACCTTCACTCCCCTTTTTCATCCTTTATTAAAAGCATTCAATAAGATCTGCATGAAAGATGTATTGCAGTTAGCTCGTGGACCTAAACAAGTTAAGATTTTTTACAACCTTACTAGAGATGAGCAGATGGCCCTCAAAGATTTACAAGGTAATAATGATATTGTCATCAGGCTCTCTGATAAAAGCGGCATCATAGTCATCATGGATAAGTTTTTCTATGACAACAAGATGATCGATATGTTAAATGATAATGCAACATATAGCTGAATGACTACCGGGCAATTGAATAAATTGATTAGAAATGTTCATGCTGATTTGTATGATTGTTTGCTTGTCAAGATATTGATATTGATCTTTACAATTATTTTTTAATAGATACATCAGTTGTACCTTCCTTTAGAGATCTTCCAAATATTCATAAAGATCTCTATGATCAATCACTTAGGACCATAGTGTCAGGCAGAGGATGGCTCACTGAGCCAGCTTCAATATATATAGGAAAAACAGTTAAAGACCTGTAGCTGATGTGACTACTATGATTTTAAGAGATACTGAGCAATTTCTTGTTACTCTTTCATATCATGTCTTTTCAAACACTTATGTATCTGATGTCAGGTTCGTCACTTTAAATGTGACGTCTTTGCTTACTAGGATTCCCAATGACATTGGAATTGAGTATGTCAGAAAATTTCTATCCACTATAAGTAGTTTTATGACTATCAAGGTGTCTTTGATTTGTACATTAATAGCTATAGTGTTGAATAACATGTATTTGTTTATAATGATACTGTTTTTACTATCTACAAAAGAGTGGAGTAGCAATGGGCACTTCATGTTCTAACTCTTACACTAACATAGTTCTGGCTCGTCGGGAAATTAAGTTGTCTAATCAGAAATATTTCAAGAATATTACTTACAGTATTACAAGAGGTTTGTTAATGATGTTTTTTATTATTATTATTATTGAATGGCAGAGAATTAGAGCTTAATGAATTTCTGACATACATCAATTCTACTACGACTTTTCTACGTTTCACTGGGAAGTGGTTGAAAACAAGTATGGAGTTCCTTGATGTCCTGATAAGAAATGAGAAGGATAATATTGTTAAGGAGAGGTAAAGAAAAGCTTGTAGAAAAAAAAAAACATCTGTTACGTAGACAGAGCATGCACCCCCCCCCCTTCACATTTATAGGAATTTTGTTAAAGGGCAAGCCCTCAGAGTTTCTAGACTGACAAGTACTAGAGTGGGGTGAAAGGATGATCTTAAAAAGTTAGAGACAGATTTTTTGAATAGAGGATATACATTTGAGAAGTGTGCTCCACTGCTAGGTGTTGAACATATAGATAGAGAAGGAAATGGGTAGACCTTTCTTTGTCGATAAGAGATTAGGTTCATCAGACAGAATATCGGATAAAGCAGATAGAACTAATGGATGTAGAGTAGTTATTCATTTGTCTTCTAACAATGAGGCCATTTGTGAAGTGATACAAAAGAATTAGAATATTCTCAGTGCAGATCAGAAGTTGAGGGACTTAGTAGGTGAGTCGCCCAGATTTACTTATAAAAATAATTAATTCTTGAAAAGGCTTTTTGTGTTATGAGAGGACTAGAACACAGAAAGTAGAATCTCAGAGGAAGGGCACTTTTGCATGCAGATGCTGCAGTTTTTGCTCTTACATGCCACATGATAATAAGGTTGTTCACCATACTACATTGAGAGTATATCATTTCTCACATTTTGCTGATTGTAAGAGTAGTAGTGTCATCCGTTTAGCCCATTGTGTTGAATGTCCAGCTAAACTAACCGTACATTATGGCAAAGGGTTAGGGAACATCTTTATTTTATAGATAAGAGGGGTGAAGCTAATGCATTAGCAAGACATGTAGGTAGGCATGATTTGAGACATAAGTTTCTCTTTTTAGTATCGGAGTTTGTGACACAGAGTTTGAGATTAGGTGACCATAAAAGTAGGACGGAGAGGTCAGACGTTAAAATGGATTATTAGGCTACAGTCTGACAAGTTATATGGGCTCAATGACACTGTTTCATTAAAAACCTTTTTGAGCAATAGACCCCTAACACATTGATGTCTGATTTATTGTTTATGTTATTGACAATAGATTATGTAGAATTTTAGCAGATTTGTATTAACTTTGTATCCTTTATAATATTTATGTTCTCATAAGAATTTTTTGAGCAGATGCTTGTGATGTACGTCTTTGTTTCATTTGTATTATCACGTGCTATGGTATTTATTGATTTTATTTATTATATACTGTTATGTTTTATATGTAGTAATGATGCGATTGATTTAATATGAGTCGGCATATGTTTTTATAGTTACATATGTTTGATTCTGTTTTAAGAATGCGGAGACTGCGTTTTATGAATGGAAGGATTTAAACAGTGACACTGCCATCCAGTGGTGACAGTTTTAACTGTTTATATGTTTGACATCTTAGGCTGAACCCAAGAAGTCAATCTTGTATTTATTGCTTACTTATATTTATATTCATTATTTCAATTTATGCTTTACATGTTATTTGTTGTTTTAAGATATGCCCCGGGATTCATGAAGCTTGCTTCATGCATCGGAGTAGCATCGGTGATCTAGCGCCAAATATGGCCGTCGAGCAATTCAGGTAAGAGCTGTTTCCACGTGCACTACCAGCGTACGCCAGAGCTGCGCAGCTCCCGGCGCATGTATGCTAATTATACTATGCGCAACAGTGTAGCATGCAAATGAAGGTATATAGCGATTCATGAAGTGGTGCAGGCATAGCGTAAGCATGTAGAAATGTAAACCAAATAAAAATGGTTTACATTTTGTCAAACATAAAATCGGAGCCATGAAAGCGGACCAAACGTACGTATTATAATGTTAATATATGCCCGTGGCTAAATATATAGCCAATGGCATAAAACAACATGCACAACATATAAAAAATAACATTTAATGTCATGGCTACACCAACGCAAAGTAAAACTGCAGTGCATCGGTGCGCAAATGGGATCACAAGGAAGATATATTTAGATGTCATAAAGCTGTAATGTGACGCAATTCATGATATCCCCATAATAGTCAATGGCATGCATGCTACACCACAACCATGGCGCAAGGGTTGCTAAGGGTCTGTGACAGTGTTCCATGTGGTAACTAGGAATTAGCAGTCAATGCCATGCAAATGAGTCAAGTAATACTGAATCGCAAATGTCCCGTGCCAGCGTAAGGATGTACCACGTGGCACAGCGGTACAACACTGAGGAGTGGCCTGGATGTAAACATGACATCAAGAGACGGGAGCGCCACCATAGCTGTAAGCACATTGGATCATTGCTAATCCATGTTGCGTGCTGCTAAGCAAAGCCGCAGAATATGGGTGTGGAAGTAGCCATAGCTTTGCTTAGCTGAGAGCACACAAGGTAACCAAAAGGTCAAGTGAACGTGGATGAAAACGCGCATGAAACCCGGTAAACAGCTGTGCGCGGTGTGCACCACAGCTGAAACAGGAAGGATACAGGAAGACAATAAGGAAATGCTGCAGCATGGTAATTGGAGTACAAATGAGTAATTAACACCTAGAAACTCACAGTGGGTCATAGACAACAGCTAACAAGGCTGCTAGCAGCTACCTGCAGAGCAGGAAAGGGAAGGTGCCATACAGCAAAGAAAAGAGAACTGTCACAGCAGAACAGAGCAAATTTGCAGTAGATCAGCTACATAGCACATTTCCCAACACAATCCTGGGCTGTGGAAGCACAAAACAAGAAAGGTGGCAGCTGAATGCATGCCTGACAATGGGAGGGGAGTTGGGTTGAAAATAGAAGTAAAGGGCAATAGATGAATCATGGCAGACAAGGGTAAGTCAACACCAAAGGCCCCACAATAGCAGTACCTGCTGTAAAATCAATAATTAAGATACCCTACAGCTGGAATAGCACAAAATCATCCAATTACACCAGCATCATCCATTGTACAATAGTATAAGGTGTGAAAGCCCCCCCACACACACACTTGTGTATTCCCAGACACTCTACACCATTGGTGTATACAGATGTGGAACTTTTAATATGAATATGTTAGGGGCCACCATAGCTTTGATTCACCAGCATGTGTTGGAGACTGACGGTGGTGTGGAGGATGATGCTGACAACCATCTCAGGCACCGGAGGAGGAGAAGAGTGTTCAGACCCATGGTAATCTACCAGGGGCTACATGATCTGGAGATAGTAGAGCATTACAGGGTGGACAGGGACATCATACAGCAACTTGTTGAGCTGTGTCAGCCATGCCTCAGAGCCAGAAGTAACAGAGGAGAACCCATCCCAGTGGACACGAAGGTATGTGTAAGCTTGAGAATACTAGCCACAGGTACCTTCCAAAGGCCAGCTGAGGATATCATGGGGATCTCACAGGCATCAGCATCCAGGGTACTCCACCAGTTCCTGGATGCCATGTTACCACATGCCAATGAGCATATATACTTCCCTCGAATGCAGGAGGAGTTGGCCAGCAATATGTGTCTCTTCCACCTTGTGGCAGACTACCCAGAGGTACTTGGTGCAATAGACTGCATGCACATACACATCAAGTCACCACCTGGTGAGCATGGTAGTCACTACATAAGCCGCAAGGGATTCCCCTCCATCAACTGCCAAGTCATGTGCAATGCCCAGGGCATTATCATGGATGTGTGTGCTGGCAGCCCTGGAAACTCCCACATGTGGCATGCCTCACAGCTGTATCAGGTATTTGCCAGGGGGGACATCCCATATGGCCACCTGGTGCGGGATTCTGGCTCTGCACTGGAACCATGGAATATGACTCCCATTAGAAATGCACACACAGCCACGCAAGAATGCCATAATGAGGCACACGCAGAAACCAGAATCATCACAGAACGCATGTTTGGGATGCTGAAATCATGCTTCCGTTGCTTGGACATATCTGGTAGAGCCTTGCAGTACTCTCCAGGAACGTGTGCCCACATCTTCATAGTATGCGCCATGCTACACAATATGATCCTGCAGAAACAGCTGCAGCAGGGACAGAATGGTGAAGGCCCTCACAGCCCACTACCATTGCCAAGGGACCCACAGGCACAGGGGGACTCAGACCATGAGCACCCTGTGCAAGCCCCAGTAGGCAGATGGAGGCATGCCCAGTATGCTCATGCCTTGGCAAAGAGGGAATGTATAGCACACACACTGACAGTGTAGGCACTCATGGACTGACACCCTTCTCCACCTGCACACACAGCAAACATGGATGGCACACACACACACAGACACACACACACACACACACACACACACACACACACATGACCACCTGTAAATTGTCATGTATAGGTAGTCTACTGTGTGCATCCTACATAAGTAACCCTCAACTATTGTACACACAACCACCCTTGGCACAAGGTAAGTCAATAGCTGAACAGTAAATTAAGCTATCAGCATGTGTCCATACTGTATGTACAGGTTTTTAGATACATAGGTAGGTACATGCCCGACCGCCGAGGCCACTTATAAGCATAGGCAAAACGTGTCTGCTGTCGCCATCCCATCGATTAACTAACTGTCCCTCTGTGGAGCAGAGCCACTTGCGGGATCCCTGGGGTGTAGCTACTGTTCACCATCCACTCTGCAAGGATTCCCCGGAGTGTTAGTGAGGGGTTTTCTATAATGTAATCAGGGATGTAGTTCTAAATAATGGGGAGTATCCCTAACAGGAATCTTCTCAGATGTGTACATGTTACATAGTATACCTGAAACACAGCTTGCATATATAAGTAGTTCTCCACAGAATAATAAACATGTGGAACACACAACCACTGGAATGTGCATTAATCACCCTTGCACTACCAGTGCCTGCTCTGAGAGGTAAGATATCACTGCCAGGATTAAAACACGCAACCATGTACACATTCATCACAATGACATACCACTAAGCTACCTGAAATGTACCAATGGCAGTCGTGTATACTGACAGGATAAACCACAAAAGGTAGGAATGTGTTGAAGTAGAACAAACCGGCATGTACCCAATGAAAGGTGTATGTTTTATATATATATATATATATATATATATATATATATATATATATATATATATATATATATATATATATATATATATATATATATATATATATATATATATATATATATATATATATATATATATATATATATATATATATATATATATATATATATATATATATATATATATATATATATATATATATATATATATATATATATATATATATATATATATATATATATATATATATATATATATATATATATATATATATATATATATATATATATATATATATATATATATATATATATAAATATATATATATATAGAGCGAGAGAGGGAGAGAGAGAGAGAGATATGTCGATATATGGGGATATACATATGTATGTAGATATATAGATAGGTTAACAACATCTACATAACCATAGAGGTACATATAAATGGGATATCTACCACATACTGACTGCTTTACATACCGACGGGCATAATCCTGAGGCTTAAGGTCCGAAAGAACACAGTGCCGAAACACCAGATGCGCAAGGTGTAATCTCACGATGTTAATGGACAGTTAATCAGTGCTTCTGGTGTTGCAGTTGAGGTAGGTTACTGTGTGTAAGTGTGTTTCTTAGGGCTGTAATGTGTGTAAGTGTGTGTTTTGTGTGTGGTGTGTGTTCTTGGGAGACTGTAATGTGTGGTTGTGGGTTAGCTTTGTGCATCTGTCTGCGCGACCTTGGAGGTAGAATATTAAAGTAGGGGGTGGTGTGGGGGGCGCAGACACCTACATGGGGGTGTAGGGGGGCTTGGCCACCTGCTCATATGTAGTGTAGGATGGTTTGTTTGGATGTGTTGGGTAGCAGTGGGTCTGTGTGTGCATGTGTGTGTTCCATGTTCGTGTTACTTTCGCGAGTTACTGTTGATGTCAGTTATGTGGGGTATGAGAGTCTGGTCTTGAAGTTTTCATATATGTGTATAACATGGACCATAACAATCACACATTCTGCCACTACCAACCATTATGAACAAAGGATATGGAGAGTATATGCCTATACACTATTACAAATATGTGGTATGGACATGAGCCAATGATAGTGTTACCACCTGTTACACTTTGCGAGGGACACTCCTTCTTTGGGCGGTTGAGTTCTCACCAGATGTATTAAACGTGGCAAATGTCCTGGGATTGTAGGACATAATTATGTCCCATATGTATTGTAATAGTTGCATACAATAGTTATTTCTGTATCTAAAATACCTACATGCTACAGGAAACAGGATAAGCAACTAAACTGCTATAAGAATAAGCTTATATTTAGGCAAGAAAGGAAAGTTCTATCCATTGTACTGACCGTGGCTTTATGTCAGCCTGTAAAATCAGATGTGTGTCCCGAAAAGGTCTTTCTATGGCCATATGAAAAGGTGGCAACCCTAGCCAAAGAGGGTCAATCACCAACACAACTAAGATGATTGCAAATACCTATGACAGAAATACACAGCTATTATGTAGCAACACATTATTACATTCAGATGTATTACCGAAGGGATTCATGGAGTAACATCACCTGCATGCTATACAGGAACCACATAACAGTGCTTTAATGAATCAGCCTGCAATTACCATTGTATTAGTCCACAAAAGGATAGGTGTTCAAATAGGGAAGGAACCCTCACACACATAGCAATTATGTATAAAAGCAGTTCCTACACACCTGCATCTGCTAAGCACACCCACCAACATCACCCCCCACACCCAAACATATTACAATACAAACTGTAATACAATAACAAATCATTCACTCACTGTACAACATCTGCAGAAGCCTTAACATACCTTGTCAGAGACACACTAACATGGCCCTATGTGAAATAGCTGCTGTTATACAATGGAACAGCTGCTGATGTAACAGGGTTTGTTTGCACTAATCCCATTTCAGAGGGTTGTGCGGACACCGGGATGTGTTAGCAATTAGTGAGTAACAGCACAGTATACTACACTTGTACAGCAAATCAAGGATGTGTGGTCAGCACACTGTACACAACATAACAATTCATGCATATCCATATGGCCTTTAGCTGGCCAAACATCCTTGCCAGACTTAAACATCTGCAGAAGTATCAGGTACAAACAAACCCTGCATAAGTAGCACTGTTCTGAAATATAGCAGCTGTACTCACATGTAGAACTAAATAGTCAAGCCATTACACACAGTCCATAGGAGTCATGAAGCTAATATATCTCTGTGTGTCTCCATATAGTTGGTGAAATATATCGCAAAAACACATCTAGGCCATCTCCTTCAAAAGTAAGGCAAACAGACAACGCCTAAAAGGAATACTCAGTTATACACCACTGTTGCCATGGTATCGGCTAATGGAGTAGCTGCACAGCTGATGTTCATCTAATTAACTACTTTGGAACAGCAATTGGTGGACAGGATACCACGTTACCGATATGTAACCAGAAAAGGATGTGTTATCACAAAAGAACATTGAATACCTCGGGTTACTAATACGGTATGTAGAAAAGTCAGTATGTCTGTGTATGTAGTACCTTTCTGTAGAATTTAAAGTGCATGCAATCCATATAGTGGAAACAGTTATCTTGTAGTGATGTATTGTTGAGCATAGTAACACTTGTATTTGTGTGTACTGCTGTAGGTCACAAGGCAAACACTGCATACACCACAAGGGATGCTATATAAGGGCTTTGAACAGAAATACTCCTCACCAGCCGATGTCAGTGGCAGGGCTGGTCCAAAACGTATGTGCTATAACAGGGGATAGTATATGTTGATATATCGTAACTGTAGCCATATGTATGGGTGTATTACAGAGAATAACATGTGGAAGGTTGGGTCACTGTGCAATTATGATTTGCATTGTGGGATATTGTGCCAATAACTGTGTAATGTACAGTATTGTAGGCAGATATGTATTACAAGCTACATAGCATTACTGTAATGTTAGGCAAACATCAGTTATGTCAATTGGCATTTACAATACACAGTAAAAGGATACATATGTCTTTTAGTGAGCCGACAGTTTATCAGCATGATAGCAAAGAAAAACGGAAGAGCTATTTAACTATCCATGCACATAAGACATGTAATATGTGCAAATGTAGGTACTAGGCTGTCTTACCAAGGGTATCTGTAAGCCTATCTAGCATGTGTTGGCTTTCGCCACACACATAGGTTAGTTCCCTGTGCCTCTGAATGGCAGACCCAATAGTTCCCTGTGCCTCTGTCCAGCAGAGCCACTGCAGTGATCCCCAGGGTACACTTCTGTCTCCCATCCACACATCAAGGTTTCCCTTGAAGAGTGCTAGTGAAGGGCCCTGCCTGATGTACATTGGAATCATGTTCCAAAGCATGGGGAGTGTCCGGGTCAGGAATCTATCCATCCAGCATGTCCTACTCATCATTGTGATTAGGTGTATATCCCTAGATCATGTGGCTGTCAGGGGCTTCTGTTTAGGTGGAGCATATCCAGCAATACAGGGTTGGACATGGGCCTTGTATGTCAAGCAGAGATCACCTGTGAGTATGCGGTATGCAACTGAGTATAGCTGGAGTTTCTTAAGTTGGGCTGCATAGGTCATCTGTCTGAGGTCAGTAATCCTCTTGGTGTGGTACTGGTGTGTTTTTCCAAGCTGTTGCATTTGTCTTGTAAGGTATATCCCAAATGGGGTGTTGTATCCTTTAATGGGTCTAATATGTCATGTGTAGAGTCACAGTGGCCCCTCTGATCTGGATGCAAACTCATTAGAGATTGGGGGGCCATGTAGAAGGATATTCTAACCACCTTGTCATTATGGGTATCGAAGGAGAGATTGCTATC
This sequence comes from Protopterus annectens, assembly GCF_019279795.1. Classification (NCBI taxonomy): domain Eukaryota; kingdom Metazoa; phylum Chordata; order Ceratodontiformes; family Protopteridae; genus Protopterus; species Protopterus annectens. Next base: position 125,132,374 of record NC_056731.1, on the reverse strand, counting down.
TACTGGGGTTCCCGGATCCCTTATTACCTTTTCTGTATGTAGGGGACTAGCACCTATGTGGTAGTCCACGGGTAATCAGTTATATCCAAAGGGGATGACTATGCACTTTTAGGCATTCAGCTTGACGCCATGATATTAACACCAGGTATCCATCTCAGTGCGACCCTTCCAGATGGTGTCTGTAACAGCTGGGGAAACAATTATGTCTCCTAGTTTGCAGTTGTCTGCAAACCTTTTCAGCCAAAGCCCTCCTGTGCTTGTCTGTACATCAGACAAGTATATACCGAAAATGAGGGGTCCTAGGACTGAGCCCTGGGGGACGCCACTTGTAACTGGTATACAGTCGGACCTAGGATATGCAACTCCCACTGTGTGGGTTCTGTCTGTGAGCCACTTTGCAAACCATCACATGACGTAGGGGTTAATGTTCAGGCGGATGGGTATGTTGGTAATACCAGAAGGAGGAATGGTATTGAAAGCCTATGAGAGATCTTGGTAGGCTGTGTGGACCTCCTTACCCTCATCTAATGCCTTGGTAACTGTCTCTAAGATGTCCACCAGGTTTAGAAGGCACGGTCCGCCCTTAACAATACCAAACAGGGAGGGGTCAAAGGTTTGGAGGCACCCAATGTCTCTATGACAGTGATCCATGATGTGCACCATAGCCTTGCAAACCAGGCTAGTCAGGCCTACAGGGAAATAGGTCTCATGGTCTGTTGTGGCACCACCTTTGTGGAGTGGGATAACTGCTACTGTGCACCATTCAGGGGGCACTATGCCCAATGTGAGGCTATTATTGAACATGGTGCATAGGTGGGGAGACAGTACGATCTGACGTTTGTGTAAAATGCAGCCTGGGATGTTGTCCGGTCCCATAGATGCTGTGATATTGCCTTTAGCATGTGCAGCTTTGAGAGGGATCTGCCAGGATGTTGCCAATATCAATTGTTTCTGTAATGTCCGTGCCTTTGTGTTGTAACTCAGAGCAGATCTGGTTGTTGACATCGAGATATATGACATAGCTATAGAATGCTTTGTGGTTGTTGTTGGTATTTGTTGCATTTTAGTTTTTGTAGCTAGCTTTGGAGGATCTTATAAGGGATCTCACCTTCTTACTGAGGCTGGCCAGGGAGATCCTCCACGCATGGTATTGTACTCTCATTTGCAGCAGTGTCTTCCTTCTGTAGTACAATATGTTTATGGCAGGGGACAACCAGATTGGTTTAGTTAATTAGGAGTATAGCATCCTGGTTCTGTTTGGGATAGCACAAGCCATGCACTCGTGTAAGTGCTAATAGAGTGCATTTGTGTAGGATTCAGTAGTTGTAACAGTACTGTCCATCTGCATGGGTTTTTATGACATCTACCACGTCTGTCTTAAGAAGCATGTAGTTGGCCTTGTAGACATATTATACTGTGGTTCCCCTTAATGGGGGATGGGTGCGATATGTGGATATCAAAGGTGTTCAGCACATGGTCTGATCAGACCAACGAGGAGTTGGCTTCACGTGTGGAGCACCAGTCAGTCATATTGGTAATGCCTAGGTCTAGGATATTGTTGCCCCTGGTGGGTGTGTGGATATGTTGAGTCAGCGTATTGGTGTTTATGAATTCCAGAAACCGTTGAGCTAATGTGTTGGTACACGAGTAGTTTTCCCAGTAAATGGTGGGGTAGATTCAGTGAGACTTATGTGATGAGTGTGGTGTTGTGCGAATGTGTACCTTCTCCACATGACAGTCAGGGTCAGGCTTGGTTGGAGAGACCTTTACCTCCAGTTTAGCTAGATGAGTGCATCTCTCACAGGTTGTAGTGTTGGGTGGTAGGTGGAGAGGCTTGTCTGTGTACATTGCCTGAAGATGTCCATATTCATCAGATAGACAGGTGAGAACACTGGCATTTGACTCTTGGACATGCCTGAATATACAACTACATTCACCTAGATAAGTGAGGAAAGTGAGTACAAGAGCTAAATTACTCTAAGCAAGTGAGAAAAGTATGTACAAAACCTGTTCATCCTTACCTAAATGTAATGAGGAAGATTGAGTGCTATAGTAATTATTAGCTTACGTAGTGCTTACAAGTCCTGAACAAGTGCTTAGCATGAATAAGCAATCCAAATAGGGTCTTGGATAACATAAACACACGGCCCTCTCCTCCCAACAGATACACAAGCATATATCCATGTACACCACAGGGCCCCTGTACCCACAACTATGCAGGTACAAGCCGCACTCAGACTGCATGGGACCTGTCCACATCACAGGTTGTATCATACACTTATGGCAAAACAAGATGCTCTCCACGTACACATCATGTAAAACATAGCTCCATGTCAGGTTGTGTACACACTGGATGTTGCACACCAACAAGTATCACAACCCACAAAGGGGGAGACACCACTGATAATGGGAAGTACTTTACTACTACCCTGCTGAATCTGGTCTAGAAGGCAATAAACCTTGATCAATTAAGTTGATGTTACACTGCATATCATAACCTTGCCAGGTCATAGGACATCATCACCCATACTGTGTACCAACTACACTCGGTATGCTAGATGTACATTCCTATGTCACAGGAGTGTTTTGCAACAGGACTGCTGGCAGAACCAACACTACAGAAGGTGTCTGAATAATACATGATCATCACACCAGTGGCAGCTACAGTATGTCAGGGTTAATGAATTTTATTCCCCCTCATTGTACTCCATACCTCACAGACAAACAGAAGGCATCTGCCTATTGAAGTATGCAAATGACTATGACCTAGGAGCAATAGCTGACTCAGGAGTGCTGTGGACAACATACAGATGGGGCTTTGTGGGTGAGGTGTGTGTGACATATGGCCACAATCTGACAGCTACATATTGCATTGTCACCCCTATGTTAATAACCCTGTACCCATGAACTACCACCTAGGCAGCAGTCAACATAATGGACACTTGTGTGTGAGGGATGCAGCTGGGCAGTTGTCTTTCCTGTGATAGCTACGTCACCACACCTGTCAGGTAGTCATATGTGGCAACCCTAATAATTATAGGGTGCCATTCATGAATATAGAGATCATACACAACACTCAAGTGACCCATATCAGATCACATATTTCCTTTAAAAGGTACTAGTCATGTGCATATGGCCTACACCAGCCTTCCCATTACTCATCTCCACTATGTAGCATGATGCATACCCTGAATAAATCCATGTCCAACCCAGTGATGTTGGACATGCTACACGTACTCATCCTGATCTCGAACACATACTTCATGGACATCCACCTACCACATGCTGGACAGATCCTTGTCCCATACACTTTTCATAGTCCTGCCATACTATGCATTCCTGTCCATCAAAGCTGCACATCACTCCCCTCTCAGACATGGTGTGATGACCGCATGGTAATGCATGGTATATGTATCATTAACCCTGTAGATCAGTAATGTGGCACTGCTCCACCTGGCCCCACAGACCCGCCTGTCAGCTACTGCCAGGTAACCTTTCATCCTAGATTCATACATGGCCCATGGCATATAGCCCACTAGTTGACTGTGACTGTACATGCTATAGTTGATATCCATCCCTGCAAATACCATCTGGCTAGCCAGTGTCCCATGTGTATCACATGTGCAACACAGGTGATACATGGCAGAATGTTGAATCGCTGTACAGTGTCGTGTAGATGTATATGGCAGAACACATACATGTGAAACCTTATAGCATGTCTGCAGGGTCACAGGTCATGTCTGTTAAGGCAGTGTAAGTCCTTATATGTGACATATACACTGCATCAAGGTTGACTGCATTAATGTGGATACATCCAGCCATGTGCTGATAAGTAGGAACACCAGTACAGGCAAACAGACATGCCCACATCAAGACAGCAACCACATGGAGTATGAGCAATGTAATCAGGTGACACACACACACACACATATATATGGTGATAATATCCACTCAACATTGAGTGTCACATGTGCGTGACACAAACACGTCAGTGTCATGTAGGTTTGCAAATACAACTATTTAAACTTAATTAATGTGATACACATGTATGTTCAGCTGTAGCTCTGTATGTCTCTATGAGTTACTGTGACCTGTCTCCATCATTATGTCTTCCAGGTATGCCGCATGCAAGGCTACCCCCTTTTACCCGCTTGGAGGATGAGGCCCTCATCCCATACCTACTCAACAATCACCATATCCTGTTCAAACACAAGCTCAAAGTAAAAAACTATTAAAAAACAAGAAAATGCAAGGAAACTATAAGTGCTTTCGGTTAAGCCAGTTGCTCAACTTTCATCAGACAAGAAAATATGCTCAGAAAGTAATTTAAATACAAAAAGTACTTAATTGGATAATTAGATAATGAGCCAAAGAAAGACAACCCACTACTCAACCTTAATTACAAACAAAGTCAGAAATCTCTATAAATCTATATTTAAAAAGATTATTCCTATAATAATATAACGTATAAAAATGTCTTCAAAGTTTTAAGAAACCTATTATTGTTCAATTTTAAAAAGCAATTGTGAAAAAATATATTTATATTTACTGCTACATTAAAGTATCCATACATTGAGATTAGCAATGGTTCAACTTAAAGCTTTAATTTAAACAAAAATTCAAGCAAGTACAACTTATAAAAAGAAACAATAAAATAAAATAGAATTGTTAAACTCATTCACTAGGTGAGTGGATATGTAAATATTTAACCCTATTTGTCCTAAATACTTAAACAATCCTGGATGAAAATAATAAACAACCTTGACAGCACTTTAGAAATTTTTTTAAAATAATAGTGAAGGTGTTATTGCCTATATACAATAAACTTCTTTTACCTTCGATGTGCTTTAAGTTTAAGTATACATCTAATTGATGCTACATCATTAAGTCCCGGTGGAAAATGAGCATCCGTTCTCAACTGCCAGAAGAGCTCCTGCTCTTCAAGATGCAGTTGCCAGGGTCCTCCCCTAAGTCTGTTTTCTATTACTTGTACTACACAAAATCTAAAACAATGGTCAGGACATTCAAGAACATGTTTGGCAAGTGCATTTGTTACGTCTCCCCTCTCCATTGCATATAAATGCTCGTAGACTCTTTTTTTTATTTTTCTCTCCGTCTTTCCTATGTAAAAGGAAGGACAGTCTACACAGAGGGCCACATAAACGACTCCTTTAGAGTCACAATTATAATTCCCTTTCAAGAAATAAGCCTTGTCATTAATCTCGACTGTCTTGTCCACGTACATAAATCTACATTGTGGACACCTCCCACATTTTCTCATTCCTACTATTTCCTTCGTAGGTCTATCCATAGGTTTTTCCACCAAATTTTTAAGGTTAATTCCTCTTCTATATGTAAACTTGGGACTGGTACCTAAAGTTTTAACTAGGGTCCTGTCCTCAAGGATCAGCTTCCAATTTTTAGACACCACATTTCTAATGGCGCTATGATCTAAACAAAAGGTAAACAGGAAACTAATATGAGAATAAAATCTTATTATAGGAATAATCTTTTTAAATATATATTTATAGAGATTTCTGACTTTGTTTGTAATTAAGGTTGAGTAGTGGGTTGTCTTTCTTTGGCTCATTATCTAATTATCCAATTAAGTACTTTTTGTATTTAAATTACTTTCTGAGCATATTTTCTTGTCTGATAAAGGTTGAGCAACTGGCTTAACCGAAAGCGCTTACAGTTATTATTAAAGCCCGTGCGGAGTTCTTCCAAGCAGTTTCCTTGCATTTTCTTACCATATCCTGTTCAGCCATGTGCCACAGGATGCACAGCAGCAGGATGCCCTGTGGATGGAACTTCGCAGGAGGGTTAATGATGTGGGTGGCCACAACTGCACATATCAGCAGGTGTGCAGACACTGTACAGACCTCATTAGTCGGGCGAAATAGCATGCGAATGCAATCACCAGGAAACAAGGTGCAACAGGTGGTGGACCACCAACCCAGCCCCCAATCACACGTACCGAGGAGCTACTGGCCAACCTGGGGACACCTGCAGAACCACATCCACAAGCCTTATCCGATATTGTGGAGGTGGGTGTCTCTCAACCACTGAGCCTGGAGTTGCCTGGTAAGTCAGTACTGCACTTATAACAATTATATTCCATATAGTTGCATGTGTCACTGTACAATATGTAATGTAACATCATATGGAAGGCATGTATACACGCATGTCACATACTATAGTATGCTACTCTGTGTATGCACACATGTGCATACACCATAGTATAATCTAATGTACTGTTGTATGTGTTATGCACATTGCACCCTGTATCCTTTATTTAGGTACCTCTGACGTTCTGCTAGGACAGCAGCCCATTGCAGGTGAGGCTGTTATTATTTATCAGGAACCGTAATGCACAAATCTATCTGCCATGTGACCATTTACAACATGTACACATAATGTATGGTCCTGTCACAATATACAGGTCAGACCTGCAATGCATCACAATGGCTACCCATGTGCAACACTTGCAAACTATGTGAATCATCTCACCAACATGAATCCTCACAAACTGTCATTGCCAGATGTGTTGACAGCTGTGCATACAATGGTGGAGGTGATGTTCACTTTAGGGATGTACTACAGATCTGATCTACACATGTGGTGAATACAAGCAGTACTACACAATGGGTTGGAGTATGGCCAGCACACAGGTTTCACCGGTGTGGATCATAGCCCTGCTATGAATGTCACACAATGTGATGTGCTTTCTTGACATGTCCATGACATCTATTGGCCTGGCTGCTACACTGCCTACCTAAGCTGAAAACATATCCCACATACCACCATTTATCTGCATAACCCTGTTGTCAGTGGAGCATATATGTCGTATGGGACAACACAGACATGTGAAATAGATGCCCATCACAATAATTTGGACAACACATGTACACACATGTCCATGGAGGATGGCCAGAGACATGGAGCAACACACACAGTAGACGTGTTGTGCTAGTGTGTATGCCCTGTCGTACAATGGCTATGCACGGTTCAACCATGGCCCTTGTATAATGGTCATATTGTAGATGTGGAACACTAGACATCCTACAGGCCTGAGCACATCTTGTGTAGGAGTAACATCAATCCACCACATAAGATGTGTTGAACATCTTGAGGGTGCTGCAACATGACAGCAGTCACCTGTACAGTATCCACATCAGGCCACAGATACACTACATTCCCGTTGCTGGTGTTGGACATAAATGTCATACTAGCTCTTCATGTGTGTGTGTGTGTATGTGTGTGTGTGTGTGTGTGTGTGTGTGTGTGTGTGTGTGTGTGTGTGTGTGTGTGTGTGTGTGTGTGTGATACACAGATGTCATGTGGACATGGTGTACCGACATTTTCGCCATGTCTGGCCATAGTTGCCAGGCTGCAGCAATATGATTGCAGATGTACAGGGGTGTTATACGTATACCCATCAGTGACCTGTGTTACAACTTCCACATCATGGTTTAGTGTGTATACACCTCAGTGACGTGGGTCACATTCCACAGTATATATGTATTGTATCTGAACATAGTCATGGCTATGAACCCTATCTGTAACTCACATTGTATAGCACTTGAGATGCCTCATGATTCCCTGCAATGGTCATGCACATCATCTAAATGTGCAGTATATCTGTAGGGCGGACAGACAACACAGAATTGGTACACCATTGCCCTACTGTATATTTGACAGGACACCATTGTGTTAAACATGTATGCATGTCATTGCACACATCAGCAGATCACATGTCATACTACATGTGATTATCAAGGTCATATGCCACACATCAGGCAGGTGTACTGTTAACCTGTGCTGATCCACATGGTGTAACACAGGGATGTAAGCTAGCTACTACTATGATTGTGTAATTTGCATGCCGTCTGCTATGACACATGCATGCTGTTGTGTGCAACCCAGGGATGTATGATAACTACCACTATTATTGTCTGCGCTGCATGCCGTCTGCCGTATCACATGCATGTTGCATGCCTTCTGCCATATCACATGTGTGTGTGTCTGTGTGTGTGTCTATTGTATAGATTGTAATGTACAGTTCTTGTCTGCCCTCACAGGTGATGTAGATGCATTGCCCTTCTGCAGTACATCTGATGTTAGTGTCCCCACAGACTCTAGCAGTGATGATGAATGTATGATTGAGACACAGGCAGAGTTTTCAGGGGCTGAAACTGTGCCATTGGTTGCCAATCCATCTATATCCACCTCATCCCCGCACACAGATACCATACCTGCACATACCCCATCACTAGTGGCCATAGTGAAAGGACAGTTGGCATGCAGTAGCTTGGAACAGGAAAGTGTGGGAGCTATGGAAGGTGTGCCTGCACACCATGGTGTCAGCCAAATGACTGGTGGTGCCCCACACAGGCACGTGGCCAGTGCAGCTTGTAGGAGGACCTCTGGCCAACATGCTCCTGCATGAGAGAGCGCAGCAGCTGGTGTCACCAGATGCATGTTTCAGGCTGTAATGGAGGCACAGGCACTTGCTGAATGGTGCAACAGAGAAGATCAGAGGCTACAGAGGGCTGCTGTCCGTTCTTTAAACAACAACATCCAGGCAATGGTAAATGCTCAACAGCAGATTGCTGATGCTTTGGATAGATGGTTGGGTGACATGGTTGGAGTCCTTGACCGTGGTATGATAATCTGCGAGCGTGAGCTGTCTGTGTTGGAACATCTGGTAGGAGTGAGCTGTTGGGCACATGGACGTAGGCCTGCTACATCACCTGTGTCAGGTCTACGTGTACGAGTTACCTCACATGCCCACTCCCATAGTGGCGGTAGCAGCAGCAGTACATCTGGTGCTGTGCTGTCCACACCATGATACAGCAGGCCACATGCACGTGGCCCGGGACGGTCCCAACAGGGACATGGTTCCAGTGGACAAGTGACATCAGACAGTACCCAATCTGCACTTCTGTCTGGTAGTGCCTGTGCTACCCCTGGCAGGCACAGGTCACATGTCTGTGGCCAGACACCGTGAACTGTAAAACCTCGCTTGTACAGTCTGCAGCTGTCAATAATACCCCTGTGTAGGCCAGACACATGGGAGAACTGTGTGCATACATACGCGCACACACTGGAAACATATTTAGGGCACCACAACACACACATGCATAACATCCACACACACCCAATTAGATAAAAGGCCCAAACCCAGACACATGATGTCATCCAATGGTGCAGCCTAGCCCTCTGGCAAACATTAAAACCCTATGCATATGATGATGCCTGTGCTGCATCCCTGACATCCACACCATCGGTGCAGGGACATGCTCATATGGTCTGATGCACAGGGTGAACAGACAAGGATGATACGTGTAGTTTATTAATGTTGAGGACTGTTGACAGGCAGCAGATATACCATGTAGTACAGGTGTACAATACTGTTAACAGTATGTGTCTTGTGTAGCAACAGTGCAGCCTAGGCCTCCAGCAAACATTAACACCCTGTGCATATGATGATGCCTGTGCCACATCCTTGACATCCACACCGTCAGTGCAGGGACATGCTCATATGGTCTGATGCACAGGGTGAACAGACTAGGATGATATGTGTAGTTTACAAATGTTGAGGACTGTTGACAGGCAGCAGATATACCATGTAGTACAGGTGTACAGTACTGTTAACAGTATGTGTCTTGTGTAACAACAGTAACTGCATGTTGGTTATGATGTTCTGCTGTCCTTCTTCAGTTCTAATTAAACATGCTGGTGGATGTCAGTGTTTGCAGTCAGTGCCCCATATGTCAATGTGGACTACTCACAGGTATGTATGAATATACCAGCATGCACCGTTTAGCTGCCACATACCAGTGAGAATGTCCCACGTTACAAACACGTCTACCATTCTAAGAGCATGATAGCTGTGTATTAAGCTACTGTGGCCACAGACATGACATCCGTAAAGGGTGACATCACAGGTACAGTTACATGGAGTGGTGATGTAAGAGGATGGTCTAGCTGATTACAAGGGTAGAAGCCAGTGGGAAGTGTGATGCCTCATTGGGAATCAGTAATATACATTCTCATGACAGGATGCCAACACACAACTGCACCCACACACTCAGGTATTGACACACATGTATGCAGTGACACAGTAACACACCCACACACTCACGGCTTCACTGACACAGTAACACACACTCGCACACAGTTGCTACTGGTGGGATGAGAACCCCTGCCTTTGTGCAAATCATCATTACAGTACTGTGCACCTACATGATACACCACAGAGAATACACATGTACAGGTAGTCAGTACGGCCTAAGATCAGGGACATCAACATGGATAGTAGAATGCATTGCCTGGATGGTGAGGGGGGTCTTATCAGTCCAGTATGGTAACATACATCCTCACCCCAGGGGCCAGTCAGCCCTACATACACACACTGTGGCATTCAGTAATTAATACACTTATGTCATGCACATACAGATACCTCACAAGTGTGAGATACACGCCCCTGCCTATGTCCTGCTATCTACATTGCAGTCTGTACAGATGTGTACACTAGTGTACAGGAGAATGAGTAACAACTGAGATGTATTCCCCACAATACATGACATATATGGACACACACGCAACCACACATGCCAGTACTGTGAATCTCAGACCTGCATAGCTCATGTTATGTATATCAGACATACAGCAGTATTACACGCATTACAAACTGTACTGACACTTCCTGTGGCAACAGTGCTGATATATGCACTAGGGACGTCATATCTATTAATAGGTGTCAAGTGATTTACCTTCGCTGTCACCCTGACCGCTGTCTAAGTTGCGCTTCCTGTGGCAACAGTGCTGACATATGCACTAAGGATGTCATATCTATTAACAGGTGTCAAGGGATTTACCTTCGCTGTCACCCTGACCGCTGTCTAAGTTGTGTGTTATGTCCTTCAAGTAACAAAACCATTGCTTACCAGTTACACAGGGTATTGTAGGACCACTTGAGACACACTTGTGAGCTGTCTACAGCAAACATCCATCTGCAAAGATGCCCCACCACTTAGTTATTTCCACACATCTGTCAATACCTGTGGTACATCTTTCTGTACATTCAGCATATCACCATATACAGTTGGCAATGTTGAGGCTGCATTGCAACTGCATGATGTACAAGGATACATGCCACCTGCATACATCAGCAACTGCACACACATGTTATCTGAACGTACAACACTACGTGTACAGGTGTGTAGGTCCTACAGTCCTGACATTTGGTCTTGTTTGTAGGCATTGCAATTGGTGGATATGTGTAATGATATACATGACATACATGACACATGGACTGTTGTATGATATGGTTGACCAGTACAGAGGGGATGTTACCTCTGTCAACATTGATATCACACCATATGTACTGTTAGCATTCAGCAGGCATGGACCTACATTCCATGTGCATGTGTGTAATGGCTGTAGCCACCTGTTTTCACAAAGGACTACAACAGCTATGCTATTTACAGGTATGTTGTGTGTCTGGCATGTACATACCCAGGGCAGGTACATGTATGTCATATCCATACATGAGGGTGTGTACTGGTGTACAGCAACAGTCATCTGCTAATGGTGGAAAGTACCGAGGGCCCCTGGTATGTGTCACAGACAGTGGTATAATTGCATTGTATAACACATGATTCAACTGTGTCAGTACATGCGTACTTTCTACAATTGATGTAGAGCTTAGTACAATATACAGGTCAAGGGCCACATGGTAGTATACTCTTCTATGTCATACAATATGTATGGTTGCGTGTTGGTGGCCCAAGGGCATGGTGGTGTCTAGAATGCAGCATGTGACACTGTGTCCTGCACATGTCTCATCTGTGGTGCCTTTTGTGGGGGGACCAGTCAGTACATGTGAGTGGCCTTTTTGTATGTGGGTACGCCTCCTGGAGCGGTCCATGCCTGTGTTATGGCCCACATGTCTGGTTCTGAGGTGTATGGTGGTAGTGCTATTGTGCACTACAGAGCCATCAGCCAGGTGTTCCTCACTGCACAGATGTCAGTACTCCCCATTGTTGGATCTACAGTGACCAGCTGTGAATATGGATACTACACATCTAGCACTGGTTAGCATAAGAAAACAATGCAGTTGTCCTGTAGGTGTATGGGAGTTAACCTGTGTTTAGGACATTTGCTTTGGAATGGCACTGTGTGGGCGGATGCAACTTGGGTAATATCCACACTCCCTTGTATCATGGATGCATGTGATATGTAACAAAGGCCTACCTACTGTCAGCCATGTCATCCCAGAATGACAGCTGATCTTGTGTAAAAGACCAGTGTCAAACATATGTAGAGCAGCGTTCCTGCTAACAATGACAACTACTAACACCAGAGCCCATTACAATGTGTTCTTTATGTCTACCCGTAATAGCATGGCCACTGTAGCCCTCCGTGTTTAGCATCAGAGTGCATCCCAGTCAGCCATGTGCTACTAGGAGTATGAGCATGCCCAGTATAGCTTTGTGTAGATGGACACATAATAGTGCATTCCAACCAGCCCTCTGCTACTAAGTGTGTGAGCATGCCCCCTGTGCTACTAAGTGTATGAGCATGTCCAGTATATCCTTGTGTAGATAGACAAATAGTGCATTCCGAACAGCCCTGTGCAACTGTGTGAGCATGCCCAGTGACACCTTATGTCGGTTATGTGCCTCTGTGCATGGGCAAGGCCATTGTAACCCTGTATAGTGGTACTAGTCGTCCATTCCACAGATGGGCATACTCCAGGTCGAGATGGATTCCTACTTTAAACACACAGGTTCACAGGTATATACATCTTAACTGCCAGCATCCCTGTTGATGTCCGCGTTCCCAGACTGTCATAATGACAGCCTTGACATTTGTGTGGCACGATTCATAAGTATGTAGTATTGTAATAGTAATCTGTAAATAGGCAGATGTTTCATTCCTGCCACTTGCGTGTGTGTGTGTGTATGTCTGTCCCCATTTGCCAGTGTACTCTAAATTGCTTTTAGACTGCCCACACTCCATACATTTCTTATACCCACCGTTAGCAAGGCCGATGATGCCACCCATCTACAAATACACCTCTGGGAGTACTGTGTCCCAGTAATCTCGGTAGTGCATTCTGTAACTGTGTAATGTTGTAGTGTAATAAAGTAATTAGGTCAGTGTTCTAGCCTCACACTTGCCGTGTGTGTGTGTCCCCATTTGCCTGAGGAGTGAGTAATGCTTTTATACTGCTCATACTCCATATATTTCTTATACCCACCGATAGCAAGGCCGATGATGTCACCCATCTACAAATACACCTCTGGGAGTGCTGTGTCCCAGTAATCTCGATAGCATGTTCTGTAACTGTGTAATGCTGTAGTGTACTAAAGTAGTTAAGTCAGTGTTCTAGTCCCACACTTGCCGTGTGTGTGTGTCCGTTTTCCTGAGGACAGAGTAATGCTTTTATACTGCTCCACACTCCATGCATTTCTTATACCAACCGTTAGCAAGGCCGATGATGTCACCCATCTACAAATACACCTCTGGGAGTGCTGTGTCCCAGTAATCTCGGTAGCACGTTCTGTAATTGTGTAATGCTGTAGTGTAATAAAGTAGTTAAGTCAGTGTTCTAGTCCCACACTTGCTGTATGTGTGTGTGTGTGTCCCTGAGGACTGAGTAATGCTTTTATACTGCTCACACTCCATACATTTCTTATACCCACCGTTAGCAAGACCGATGATGTCACTCATCTACAAATACACCTCTGGGAGTGCTGTGTCCCTGTAATCTCTGTAGCGTGTTCTGTAACTGCGTAATGCTGTAGTGTAATAAAGTAGTTAGGTCGGTGTTTTCGTTCCACACTTGCTGTGTGTGTGTGTGTGTGTGTGTGTGTGTGTGTGTGTGTGTGTGTGTGTGTGTGTGTGTGTGTGTGTGTGTGTGTGTGCGTGTGTCCCCATTTGCCTGAGGACTGAGTAATGCTTTTATACTGCTCACACTCCATACATTTCTCATACCCACCGTTAGCAAAGCCAATGATGTCACCAATTTATAAATACACCTCTGGGCGTGCTGTGTCCCAGTAATCTCGGTAGCACATTCTGTAACTGCGTAATGCTGTAGTGTAGTAAAGTAGTTAGGTTGGTGTTCTAATCCCAGACATGCCAACTGTGTGTGTGTGTGTGTGTGTGTGTCTGCCTGCGTGAGACAAGTACAGTGCTTTGTAGTATTCGCTGAAGTGCAGTGTGATACAGTATACAGGACATGGCAAGTGTGTGTTTGTCTGTCAGAGCCTATGTAGAGGTGGATGTAATTGTCTTACCACTGGACATGTGTGGGAGCGGGTTTTGTAGTTTTCCTATATAGTATCCATCTTATGATACATTGGCCACCTCACAAGGAGTACAGCTGTCAGTCAGCCATGGCACTGTGTTGGCAAGCCATACCCATACATTTGGCAAAAGGGCTGGTGAACTAAGTATGCAGCCCTACTAGTACCCGGTATATGTCCCGCACCCATGTGCCATGCACATACAACCTTGCCTAGGATATTCCACTATGTTGCTAGTAACGTACACATTGAGGACAGATAGTAGGCATGGTGTGACTGCAGTGGCCTGCAGAGGACATGACACCCTGTACAGTGGTACAATAGGCACATATATGCGGACATTGTGCCTTCACTATGTTCCACACTGAATGGCTGCAACATATGTGGTGCTGTCATATGTGATCCACTAAGGCCAGACAATGCTGTACACATGTGCCCTGTATGTACCCATGCCACTGACACCACAGAATACCTGTCCATTCTATCCATGCAGGTGCAGGGCCGACCTGCTCACTATAGGCAGGTTTCGCCACATCAGGCCAGTATTGGCATATCGGGGTAAAACAGGCTGTGTACACTACATGTGTCTGCCAAACCAGGTACACCTGTACATGTCACTGTACAGTATTGTGGGACATGCACATCCCAGGCAATGTCCATGTGAAGGACTATCAAACACAGACATGGCATGCATTGCAAAGCTATAGCCCTACTCATTGGTAACCAGGATGTCAGGCCAGATAATGCAGTACCCATCTGTGTGGGACATTGCAGACACTACACCCCTGCACTGCATACCATTGTTGGGTGATGCAATGGCAAGGATTACCCCTCACCCAGCCTTGTACAGCCATCTTGTACAGCCAAACACTATACACCCATGAAGCAATGCATACCTGCATGACAGTACTGGCACCCTATGTCTGCATGTGGGTTGTGATGCTCACAACCACAGTCACCCCCAGTATAAACCCCATTGGCATACCAACAGTTGTCAAGCACTTTCACATGCCCTAGCTCATAGAACCTCCAGATATCCTCTGTGGTACATGTGGTCCTGTGCATTACTGCGGTGTGGCAAACTAAGTAGTTACATTGTGCATTTGCCGCCCTGGCAAAGGTGACAATGCATGTCCATTACAGTGTGGTTGTGGTGACAATGGTATCCATTCACGTGGACTGACATGTGTGCCACACCTAATGTATGTCTACTATATCTGTTGCAGATGACACTCACTCACCTACACACATGTTCTTACAGCACAGCAACATGTCGCCGCTGTGGCACATGTAGTAACGTCATACACATGTAATAGTAATGAGTAGTCAGGGGGTGCCCCTGTACTATTCAGCGTGTGGCACATGATGCTTATGGTTAAGTCTCCAAGCCCTTCTCTGGTGTACATTGCCTGTCCTGCACACACACTCTCTGGTGGATGTAAAGGTGTACACCTGCACAGCAGCAGCATGTGTATTGTAACAGATGGAAATGGTCAGGTGATGGCCTCTGCACCTATTGCAGTCCTTCTCTATCTGATTGCATGTGGTACAGCTGTGATGGTGTTCCCATAGCCATCCCCATGATAAACACAGTACACTCTCTAGGGAAACATGTTATTATCTGGCCATGACCGCCGCTGTGAGTGGTACCTGGATGTGGTGTTCTGACACAGCATCGCAGATGATATCTGGATGTACCTCAATCATTTTCCACAGTGGGAAATAGCCTAATGACCAGAGGGTGATGTGAAACACAACTGCAGCATGTAAGTGTAGCTATGCTGCATTGAGACTACTGCCTGTGTAACATGTGTGGTAATGGCTATTCTGCATGTTATAATACAGACATGACAGTACTCTGTTCATGAAGGAACCCCATCTGTAGGGCCATCTGTGAACTGGTCAGTGTGTGCAGCCATTTATTTCCTGTGTTACACACTGAACACACTTCTGTACACAGCAGAAGCATGGTGTGAGGATTGCAGACAGTACATGATGATAGGGATGTGTTACTGCCATCGCATCTCTGAGTGCACGTGTCACATGAGACAGTGATATGACTGACACTGTGTGGGATTCCCAGTGACAAGCCAGTGATGGTCAACTGTTCATAGCTACGGCCACACGTCTACTACACATTGTACAGTTGGCATGCGGTATATATGCATGTGTTCTGCTCCCACTGCAAATGTATACCATCTATTGTGTTGGGTTGCTGGTGATATCTATGCATACTGTCGTAGGTAATCCTGTATGCTGTTGTCTGTCACTAAGCCATATGTGGGTTTAAAATGCAACACCATAGGCTGAATGGATTGGTCAGTCCTGGCAGATCCTCCTGTCCCACTTCAGCTGACCATGGCACAGGGCACTAGCACATCTGGGGCCCAGCCATTAACATCAACCTCTGTTGGCTCTGTACCACCTTTTGGTGGTACCACCACTGAGGATGGAGCATGTCCCCCTTGGGAGTGGGACCAGACAGGTACATATCTGCTGTTGTGCAGTCCCGGACGTCTTGCATTGGTGGCTCCCTAAGGGGTTACGGAGCCAGATACTCCAGTTCAAGGGTGGAGTGTCACATTTACAGGGTGATACTGCCCCTCCTGGACAGCCCCCAGCTCTGCCTCCTTTTCAGCTGTGTAGGTGCAGTGGCAGTTGCCCATGGCTGGGGACCTCTGTCCCACTGTTCCCATGGGCTTTTGAATGCCAAAGACCCATCCCCATCCAGGGTGTATCCCCCCCACATGTGTCATATACCAATCCTGTATGCTGTCATTTCTGTGCTCCTACCTATCCTCCATGGCCATGCCTATACTCCTTCCCCAACATCTGACCCTCACCTATGGACACATAAGGCCATTTGGCTCCTAGGACTCCAACTGCCTTATACATAGCTGTCCATTACACACATGTGCCCACTGGACACATGAAACCCTTGTAATATGCATCATAACATACTACTGTTATCCTCACCACTGTCCATCAGGTGCACGGTCCTGGTATGCACATCACTCCTACATGGTCCAGATACACATGAGGAGGATGACCCCATTGTACACAAAACACTACCAGTCCCTCTATGGTTATCCCATTTACCTTTATCATGATGATAATGTTGCACACAGCATGTTGCAGGAGTACTGTTCACACATAATGATTGGACAGGTACTGTTCTGTTAATGTACGTTACATGCTCAGAGTGATGTATACGGCCAATGTACAACTATTTGCATGTATGACTGACACATGTCTGTCTGAGGGAGTCTTGTGATCACATAGAGCAACACCACTACATAATACAGGCGTCACTGGTGTTTCCCATTTCATTCATTTGTAATGCTTTGTTGCCACATGGTATGTCCCTGATTTATCCCTATATATGTATGCACGTATATGCTAGACATAAACACTCACATGCACATCTACATGATGGGATACATTCCTATACTGTTGAATGACTGCACTGTATGATATCCTCTGGTTACAGCCTCTTATGCTCCATTAGCCTCTACATTGCTTAACCAATGCAATACTCGCATACTGTTAGCCAAGCACACTTATACCCACTCGATCCCGCACTTGCTAATGCACCGGCATTGGTGCTTGCATCTGTCACTTACACCCCTGGGTGTGAGTGAGGACCACAATATTACCTTGTGATGCCTATTACATTGGACTACATGACAACAGTATCGGGATTGGCCGCCCATTAGGCGATGGCATCGCGTTCAACTGTACAGAATCAGCAGCCAGTCCAGTGACAAAATCATATTTGTGTGCACCTCATACAATGTGCTCCCAATTTTTGATGCCTATTACATCGGAATACATGAATACAGTATCAGGAATGGCTGTCTATTAGGCGACGGCATGGTGTTCGACTGTACGGAATCAGCAGCCTGTCCGGTGAATCATTCATATTTGTGTGTTCCTCTTAGGCATACCTTGTGATGCCTATCACATCGGACTACATGACTACAGTCATAGCCGGCCTTAGGAATAGGCCAACTAAGCAGCCACCTAGGGCGCCGCTTTAGTGGGGGCATTTTACCAGTATTTATTTGGTGTAGGTAGACCAGGATGGGGGCACTGGGTGGTGTGCTGGTGGGTACCATTGTGCCCTCTGCCTAGGGCACCAATTGACCTAAGGCCACTCCTGACTACAGTATCGGGAATGGCTGCCCATTAGGTGATGGCATGGCGTTTGTCTGTATGGAATCAGCGGCTGTCTGGTGAATCATTCATAATTGTGTGTTCCTCTTACAATCTGCTCCCACCTTGTAATGCCTATCACATTGGACTACATGACTACAGTATCGGGAATGGCTGCCCATTAGGCGACGGCATGGCGTTTGACTGTACGGAATCAGCAGCCTGTCCAGTGAATTAATCATATTTGTGTGTTATGCATACACTCTGCTCCCATCTGGATGATACATGGGAACCGAGACCCTGCATTACAAACAAGTAGTTGAGTTGTGGTAGCCACATCCATCGGACGGGTCATGCTACTGCATACCTATTATAGGTTTGCCACCTTCTCAATTGGCCAAGGTAGGACTTTAGGGTTACCACCTGTCACACTTTGCGAGGGACACTGTGAAAATAACCAAGACATAGCACATGTCCAGATTACAGGACATTATTATATTCTACGTTTCATTAATAATTGCATACAGCAGTTATTTTATATATGTCACTTCTATATGTTATGTGAAGTAGCATAAGCAATTCAAATGCAACTAGATTAAGCTTTTATTTGTACAAATAAG
>NC_056731.1:125018278-125108278 GCF_019279795.1 Protopterus annectens | reverse complement strand
AGGTCTACACTAGCATTTCAGATCATCCACATGCTGTACTTCACACACATGGGTACATGCAAATACTTATCTTTCATGACATGGTAGGTAGACCCAGGTAATACCCGTTCATCTATGGGCCATCCTGACAAGGACGACTTGGACCGGGAATGGGCAGATATTGGGCGAATGCTCTGACCATTTGTAGAGTTGTCACCTTTTCATATGTCCTGGGTGGGACATTTTCGGGACACACGTCTGAGTTTACAGGCCAACACATACCCACGGTCATTACAAAGGATAGTACTTTAATTTTATGCCTACATATGAGCTTTTATTGTTGTAGTGGTGTAGTTGGTTATTCTGTTTCATTTACTTGGTTATTCTGTTTCTTGTAACATATAGGTATTTTATATATGGACATACGTATTGTATGGGACTATTACATAACATATGGGACATAATTATGTCCTACTATCGCAGGACATTTCACATTTATTATGGTTTTGGTATGGACACACCTGCCTAAAGGGGGACTGTCCCTCACAATGTAGGACAGGTGGTAACCCAAACCATTGGACTAGGCTTGGCAATTGGCGGCGCGCTAACATGATGCATTTCACTTCCACTTGGTATAACTAGTGACACTACAATGGAATATGGGCACGAGGTTTTAATTATCATTTGTTCGAGGGACGGGGACTCAATATTCAGCTATGTGCCTTTGTGTTTACTTCTTATTGTGGTGTTCACAATGATGTCTTGTATGCTTTGCAAACATTTTAGTATCCACGGACACTGACAGGAGTGATTACTATTAGATGCAGGCTGTACTAGTCAGCATTATGCAGCCGACATGTTCACGCCTCCGTGCAGTGCTTGGACATGCCCCCTACACTTGTGCACGTTTCCTATGCATGTGGCCATTACGGTAGCATGCCTTCATTAATATGCATTTGGTGCTGCTGTGCCATCTCTACGCCACACAGTTGGTGCAAGGCTAATGCCGTCCTTGCGCCGAGCTTCATGAATCCCGGGGATGATCTCTTTATATGAATGCTTTATAAACTAGTTACGTTTTGTCTCTGCTTAATTATTCACACTACCTGAATGGCTAGTTTGTATTCATGAGTTTGTTATATAAGATTGGTTAATGATAGCAGATTATTTAACTAGTGTGTTACTATGCATTTTTAAGTAGACTGAAGAAGCATCTGTGTCAGAATGCGAAAGTGCTTACTATTAAATGTGATTTACCTCAGCTGTGTCTGTTTCCTCAATGTTTTTTGTTAGGACATATCAAGGTTATACGTCAACATTTATTTGGCAGTGTGTATACAGTTTGGATGATTTTTCTGCATCCTTACCTGCAGATCAAAAGGCTTATATAAATGAAATTGTTCCTAATTTGATTCAGGTTTTGAAACATGATTTGAGAGGTGTGCTTGAATGTGTAGATACAATTTTGTGCTGTATTGAGACAGTATGTTTGGCTATGTAATCAGAACTTCCCTGATGATTTAAAAGCCAAAATTCTGAATGCACCTTTAAGTTCTGAATTGGTGTTTGGGCCCCTTGTTACATATATTCTGAGACAGTGAGAGGATAGAGGGAAATTAGTGCATTCTGTAGATAGGATGTTTCTTGTACCTAAGTTCTTCCCAAAAAAGGCGACTTCCTTCAAAGGACAGAACAAACACAAATCCCAACAAAACATAAGTTTGAGAACCAAAAGGAAGGGCGGGAGGATACTTCTTTGAAACCAACAAGAGGGTTTCCTTTTTGAAAAAAAATCAACCCCCATGCAAAGGAATGACTATGCCAAGCCACAGAGCACCCCCCACCCCTACCCTTCATTCTCCTCCTCCTTGCCTCAGGCTCTCTTTCAACCTTGAAGCCTGGCTATGAGTAGTCTCAGACAAACGGGCTCTGAGAATAACTTATAGAGGATACATTTAGCAATGGGTAGAAAATCCTTCCCCTTTCAGGGGAATTCCTCCCCACCCACCAGACCAGACAGATCTATTTCCTCCAGTGCTCTATCACATGGTAAAAGCATCAATCATAGAAGCATTGTTTGAGATACAGAAAGCCAAATTATTTTACTACATAATCATTTTGGTACCAAAAAAGGAGCACGCGTGGAGACAAATCCTAGATTTGTTATTTCTAAACACCTTTTTCAAAGTTCTGAAATTCAAAATGCTCACTTTGCAGTTGATCCTGGCATTGCTTCCAGGCAACTTTTTCATGGTGACTCTAGATCTCAAGGATGCCTATCACCATACTCATGTTGCTGTCAATTTCAGGAAATTTTTGAGTTGTGCTTCATCTGGCTTACATAATCAGTTTTATGCATTACTCTTTGGGCTATTTACTGTACCTCATGTATTTACAAAGTGCCTAGCCCCACTGCTTGCCCTATTGCTGAATCTTAGGTGTCCACAATTTTCCTTATTCATTCTGAAGAAGTCCCAGTTATGTGAGGATGAAAGTGCTCAATCTGTTGCGTCATAACTTATTATTAAAAACAGTTTTTTTAAACATACTTTTTGTGGATCCTTGGAACCTGGCTTCTTGTGTTACAACCGTTGTTTTCTTTAGTCGTTTTAGTAAAGCTGCACCTGGTTTTTAGTTATTTGTCCACATTTTTCCTTATTTAGATAACTTGCTGATTTGTGCATATTCTGTATCTAGGTGCTTGGAGACCTTAGACAAGGTCACATCCCTCCTTTCCCAACTGAGCTTTAAAAATGAACCTTCAAAAATCCTTCCTCACATTCTCTTAATACATTGTTTTTGTGGGGTGTTTCACAGACACAGCAAAAAGGATTAACTTCCTTCCAGAAGGCAAAGTTCTGACTAATCAGGGCATTTTCTTGGATTACTGTCTTCCAAACATGGACTCAGCAAAAGAGTTCCTCAGTATTCCAGGTGTCTTGGTATAAATTAACCTTATGATACCACTACCCAGACTATATATGAGAAAAAAATCAATGTTACTTAAAGAATTGTTGGACCCGGAACCTCTATCCTTTGGATTTCCAGGTACTGATACTGGGAATTGTGAAACAGGAACTGCAGTGGTGGAGGAATCAACTGTCTCTGAATGTAGGACTCTTCATATTTTGCATGGGAAGCAGTTTCCATAGGTGTTCAAGTTTAAGGCTTGTGGAGCTTTCAGGACAAGACAAAGCACATAAACGTAAAAGAGATATTGGCAGTGATTCATGCCTTAAAAATCCTTCGCCCCCTGATAGAATTCATGTCCAGTTCTAGTAGTCACAGACAACAGTACCCTGATGTGGTACCTAAGCAAGTAAGGTTGTACAAGGTCATACCCTCTCTGCTGGTTGACAGTGATGGCCTAGGAGCTGGCTCTACAGCGCTCTCTGACTCTTCAGGCCTCTTACATTCTGTCAGAGCAAGACACTGTGGCAGACAGATTAAGCAGATGCTGGACAGACTGTCACAAGTGAAAGCACCATGTAGGGGTCTTTCAGGATATGATTCAGATATGTGGAACACCTCATCCAGGTCTATTTGTCTCCTTTCAAAACAGAAAACTGAAAATAATTCTGTTCAAGGCATCATTGTAACTGTGTTTGGAAGACAGACTCTCTATCATTCGCATAGTTTTGAATGTTCCTATATGCATTTCCATCCTATTGAGTGATTCTCAAGGTAATTCTAAAGATTCAGAAAGAATTACCAAAGATCACTGTGGTAACCGCTTTTGGGCTAGTCAATGTTGTTTTTCCGTTTTAATAGAACTGGCCAAGTGCAATTGCCACAAGCTTCAAACAGACCAGATATGTTTACACAGCACTGGGGTGAATGATACACCCCAGCCTAGGGTAAATGCATCTGGCAGCATGTATGATTCTACTTTGATACATTTCAGGCACTTGTTCAATGAGGATGTGCAGCAGGTGTTTAAGGAGGTAAGAAAACCTGCAAATAGAAAACTGCATTTGTAAGTTGGAGATTTTCTAGGTGATGCTTAGCCAATTAGAAAAGCTCCCAAAAGGGTTTCAACCCTTTTGATTATGAAATATTTGTGTGAGCAACTTAGAAATGGTATGTCATATGCTTCTACCAAAGTGTATCTTGCAGCCATCTCAGTCTGTTTGCCCAGGGATCCCCCTGTTTTGTCTCTTTTTTTTGTGGTCAAATAGTTTATGAAAAGAAAGTTGCCCTTGAAAACAAATTCTCCCTCCCTGAGATTTCAACTTTGTTCTTGAAAAAATTGATCAAACCTGCTTTTGAACCTTCCTCTCGGTCTAATTTACAGTTTATTACCGGGAAGACTGTCTTACTCATTGCTGTTTCGGCTGCAGTTCAAGTCTTTGAGGTGTAAGCTATTATGATGTGCCAACCCCATCTGATTTTTGCAAGGACAGGGTGATATTATGCACTAATCCATCTTTAATGCCTAAAATTGTTTCTGAATGTACCTTGAATCAAGCCATCAATACCCCAGTATTCTATCCTGATCCAAAAATCAAGGGAGAAAAAATTCTACACATCTTTGATACTTACAGACAGGTCAGATACAACCTTACAGAACTAAGCTTGTTTGGAATGCTGAACAGCTGTCTGTCTCCTGTATGGTGGCTAAAAAAGGCTAACCTGTTTCTTAACAAATGATTGCATGATTGTTTCCTCTGCTGTTGTTGTTGATTTATCATACTGGGAGTAACAGAAAACAACAACAGAGGACGCCAATCATACAATAATTTGCTAACCTGTTTCTTAGCAAATTATTGCATGATTGTTGTCCTCTGCTGTTGTTTTATGTTACTCCCAGTATGATAAATCTCTTCCAGACACGATTAAGGCTCACTTGACTAGGACATTGTCCTCTTTGATGGCAGATTGGAAAGGGATGGACTCTAGAAGCATTCCAGTGTCGACAACCCAGTCCTTTGTTCATACCATCACAAAGCACTACAAATTGGATTAATTTTCAAGGACCAAAGAAGACTTTGCTGGGAGCATTCTCCAGCGGCTCCTGGATCCTTATCTTTCCACATCCCAGGCAGGATCATCTTTGGGAATCTTCCCAAAATGCCACTGAGGCAATGAAAATAATGAACATAATACAGCTGCATAAGTTTTACTTACCTGTAACAGTAAATGTTCAAACTCCTCAATGCCTTAGCAGTAGCTCCCACATGTCATCCTGCAGACTGCACATAGCTGAGTGATGTTTAACCTCATTGATTTGGTTGTTGTTTGTATGATTTGGTTGTTATATGGTATTGTGATTGGCTGCAGATTTACTCTTGCTAGATGATTCTGGCTTCAGGTACTTTCCACTCCTTTTTGAAGCAAAGTAGACTGAACACTCCCTTTCTGTGATAGCTGAAGGTTTCCCTCTGAGGATAAGCCACTCAGCTCTCACAGGAAGAGAGTGGTACAGGAGTCAGAGCTTTTGAATTCTTGCCAGTAATGGAATACCTTGGTAGACTACCCAATATGCCACTAAGGCAGTGAGGGATTTGAAAATCTGCTGTTATAGGTAAGTAGGACATATGTTATTATACTTTATTATTGGCGTCAATATTGAGGACAAGGGCTGGGTGTAAGTATGTTCTCCTAAACTTCTTATTTTGAAGCATAATGAATTTCTTGCTTGTACTTTTTTTCCTGTAGTATCTTGGCAATTTAATATTTGTTCAAATGTTATTTCAGGAAATGTGACTTTTTGTAGAGGCATTTTCCCAGTTTTGTTCCATATATCTTAGTTTCAGCATTACTTTTATTGTAGGTGGAAGGCTCCTGTCTCTAATTAATGGCAATTACTTTAGAATGTATATGGGTCTAGTTCATGTGCTCAAGTCACACTTGCTGATGACGCACATTCTTCCTGCCACTCCCTCATTTATGCAAGTGCTCTAAGTCCCACTAACCCATCTCCAATAAATTAAACTATTTATTCCAGAACCCTTACGTAACCATAAAAACTCTCACCCAGTGGCTAATCATAAAGTCCCCAATCCTCCCTATACCTAAAATTCCCATCCCTCTCCCTAACCTGATTTATCCCAAAGCCTAAACCCCTCTTCCTCCTTCCATTCTAGGTCACTCTTTAAACCTGAAATACCCATCTTCATCCCTAAAACTAAAGCTAAAATCCCATTCTCCTTCTGTCCAAGACACTTACTAAACTTGGAATTCCTGTCCCCATCTCTAACCCTAAAATCACTGTCACTCCCTAAACCTAAAATTCCCATTCCCCTCCCTAACCTAAGGTCCCTGTGCCACTCCCCATCTCCTTCTCTAAACCTGAAAGCACCCTTTTGGCTCCCTTTCCCCACTTACCTGGTCAAAGTGAGCAGTTGCTTGCATCTGTCTCTTAGGATGCAAGCAGATGGCATGGCAGATGTGCCTCTGAACTCACATTTAAGTTGGGGTGCAAGTAGCTTATCAGATCGGTTTACGTGCATAGCACGTTTACAGCCCCTGGCTGCAAGTTCCTCAAATTCGAGCAGCTGGGGCTCGACTGGCTGTAGAATACCCCCTTTTCAAAATAATTAAGGACTGATTGATGGGGTGCAGGATCTTCAAATTTCCTATTAATTGTTTGCTAAGTAGTTGTGTATGTAGTCTTTAGCTATCTAGGTCATGTCTTAGCATTATTATGCTTAGTTTAGTTTTATTTACTAAATATGCATTAGGGTTTTTTTCTTTCTTTTTATTTTACCTTTATTAGTTTCTGTAATTACGTTTTTCTTCATAAAGAGTTTAATTCCTTAGCTTGAGGTGATTGAATTGTAGAAAAATATTGTTTTTCCTCGTCTACTCCCAGACATCAGAATGTAAAAATATTTTATTTTAATGAATTGTTTTTAGTATTTAATGATAACTGTGTGTTTTGTCTCTTTTAGTAGGTTTCTTTCCTAAGTATTTAGATATTTGGTTTAGGCTTAATGTACTGAGAAAGGATTAAGTTATTATCAGTTTGATTGGTTATGCTTTTATTTCAGCACTAGATGTAACCTAGAACATTTTGCTTTACATTTATAGTTTTGTATTATTATGCTTAGACCAGTTTTCATTGCTGGTGTAGAGATATTAGCTATCCCTGTATGCATGGAAGACCTTGATTTCTAAAATATAGTACAATATGGCAAAAAGATGGAAGAATTTTCCATTTGTATTACGACAGTGTATCCTTGGTTATTTTAATTCAGATGTATTTGGTTAAGGAGCATTAAAAGTATTTCCATAAACAATGGATCAAGATATAACCGTGTCTGTTGGAATGTTCAAAAGCAATGAAGGAATTTCAGTTTTAGTCAAGAACATTTTTCACTTTAATATTATTATGTCGGGAACTGATCTGACTGGTGCTTATTGTTAGAACATGGTTCTATATATTTAAGCCATTTATGAGCCTGGTATCTGATAAGAGTCCCAAAAAACAAACCTATTTGATCAAAGTAAGATGCCAGGAGACATTATGATTCATTTCAGTCCTTTATTAATCTCGTTGAACCAGGAATGCTTCATCTTGTCTTGGTGCTTTGGTAGCTGGTTGTCTGGGTTGTGGTAAACCCAGATAATATATTGTGGTATACTAATGGGAGCAATAAAGTAAAACGAGAAAAGACTGTACCCTTCCTTATTCAATTTTCCATGACATGATGGCTAGCACCCTGCTGGGGGGGGGGGGGCACTAGGAAGTATTAACAACAAGAAATGAGCATAGTATCCACAATATCCTGTTTTGAGCATAGGGGCCACTCACACCAAAAGAAATGGTGAACACTTGAATTTAATTTCTGTATTGTGAGCCTACACAAACCATGAGTAGCAGACAAATAATGATTCAGCCATTATCTGGGCTGATGTGTTAGCCTCTTTGTCTTCCTTGGTGGCAGTCTGAGTTTGCGGCACGGGTGGCTTATGTCAGTTGCTGCTGGGCTTCAGCCCCTTCCCCATTACAAAGAAAAAGAAAGAAGAAAAATGTTCTTTTTAAAATTCAGAAAGTCAACTTGACTTCCTGTTTATTTCATAGTTCTTGGGTCTCTGGTATGCTGTTGTGGAGTTCCTAGAAAACCCAACAACATTTGAAGGAGTATTTAATTATTTATTTACTTATTTATTGTTGTATATAGAGATTTGTTTTATATACAGGCAGTATGTCTGCTGCTGCCAGCATATAAGAAAAGGTAAGAAGTATTTTATTTAAATGTGTGTTGTATATATGCATGCATGGGGATGTAGATGCTCTCAGCTGTTCACAGAATGTTTCTGATTTTTTTTTTTTTTTTTTTGCCTAATGCTTTGGTCAACTGATTTGGTCCATTGTCTACCATTACTTTAGCTTTCTCCTAGATTCATGAGATAAGAGGCTAAATGGTATGGGAAAATTGGGTGCAGTGAATTGCATACTGTATTCTGAAAGCATTTAACTGGCAAGATAAATTCCTGTATAGCAGCTATGTATGTATGCATGTCTCTTCATTTAACTGTTATCAAAGATCATAGGAGTACAGTCATACAAATGGCTTTAATTCATGGCCACATGTCTGAAGTCAGGGAGGCATGCATTTATTTACTCCTTTGGAGACCTCTCTCATCTGTCCCTGTTTTTGTAGAATGTTTTTGATTTTTATGTGTCGTATTTTTGAGTGATCCTCATAAAGTTTGTGCTCTTTCTGAAACATCAATAAAGACTATGATGTCTGGTATTTGAATTTCAGACTTAACCACCTTCATAAAGCATGCAAAAGCAAAGCCTGTTATTCTAGAAAGTTTCTATGTTTATAAAGGCAATAGACACTGCTTATTTTGGTCCTTTGTCCACCATTATTTTTTAGCATTCTTCTTGAGCGATAAAACTTTTGAAACATATGTTGTAGGGGGTTTTCAGTCAATTGCCCAGTGTTCTGAGAACAGTGAACTGGGATGATAAATTCCTGTATGAAAGCTATTTATGTATATGTTCATACATTATTTTGACTGCAATCATACATATTAGGTGTACAGTGGTAGAGTCATACAAGTAACTGTAACTGATGGTCCCTTCTGAGTGCATGTGTTTGTGTGTGGAGTGTCAAAATAACTTACTTTGGCCAATTATTTTTATTCTATTACATTTTGATATCTTTGGTATATTCATTCAATAAACTCAGCCTTAATTGCTGTGTACCCTACCTTACTCAATTGGTAAGATCCCTTCTGCCTCCTATTCCTGTATAATAATCAAAACTATAACTTTTCTTAACTACTAACCTCTATAAAATATCACTCTACTTGTCCATTCTTCATTTCCTCTTCTGATATTTCATATTTCATGAAATAACAATACATACTTTGTAATATTTGCTGTTTATTAAAAACTTTTTTGTATCGTATAGTGCTTTTTTTGCAAAATGTTTTTTAGCTATTACTTCTGTATAACTCTACTTACGTTAAGTATACATTGTAACCTTCTAATGCTGTTCATCCTAATACTTCTGTATCTTCTTCTTCTTCTTCTTTCGGCTTTTTCCCGGTTAGGGGTCGCCACAGCGGATCACCTTGTCAATCCACCTGCAGCATGTCTTTGGATGTGGGAAACCCACCACCACACAGAGAGACATGCAGACTCAAGACAGAAGGCACCCCAGCGAGGATCATCCTAATACTTCTGTATAACAAATTGTAAAACTGTGGAGCTTTTCTCCCTGGGCCTCATGAACTGTGTGAGCTGTGAAAGAGAGATGGCAGGAAAAACTGTGTGTCACTTGTTACTTCTTGCAGATCTCCACCTGTAGCCCTCCACTTCTGAGCTAAGTGGGTGCCTTACTGTATGCCTTGTGCGATCATGTTAGTGATCTTTGTTCAGATTTGCACATAGGACTACTTTTAGCCACTGACAGACTGATGCTCCCTTGCAAACACAACGGGGGACTACTTCCCTGTATCTGGCTTCATCCTCATGGAGGAATTATGTATGGTGTTTTTGCACATGTTGCATTGATTGCAGGCCAGAGGATCACATTACCCTGAGCAAGAAATATTGTGCACACACGTAACTGTATATGGGATGACATATCATCATTACATCCATAGGCCACAGGGGCAAACATGCTGACTTCTGCACTCCTTGTAAGATTACAACTATGGTCGCATGCATCACGTTACTCCCCATGGCTGTGTACTACAAGCCCAGCATAAGATATGACTGCTACTGTTCAACAGCTTACCTGCTAGTGTTGTATACTGCCCCTGTGAAGTACAGTATATTCACCCCCAAAACACATTCACCCAGCACAGGATTCCAGAGGATATGTGTGTGCAGCCCACATATAGGCTGGAGCTTACAACAGGACAGTCCACAAGATGGTAAAGCAATCACCTATTAGTGTCCAGCTACATCTGCATGTGTGGAGGCCATCAAATCCCCTCCACAACAAAAGTAGCAGCACAGGTCAAACAAGAAAAACAATGAATAAATAACAGATGGGGTGGCCAAAGATGCTATAAAAACACAGAACAAATATCCCTTATAATGATCCCAAGTTGTTGCAAGCAAGATGTGTACTTGCTGCAAAACCAATTAGATCAATAGCCTTCAAACCAAATGAATCAAAATTACTGTAGTCCCACCATCCCTTCCCTTTACTACTGCTACTGCAGATAGTTTCCTCACATGAAAATCCATAGGAATGAATGATCGTAAGTGGTATATGGACACAGCACTGAAATAGTTATGCTATGCTAGGATGCTGAAAAGAAAGCTATTCTGTGCACTCTTCTGAATTATGTTAGTTGCCCCCTCTCAAAAAAAAAACAAAACAGCCTCACTGCAGAGGACCATACTCACAGCTACTGCATCAGTACCATCATGCAAACATGTAATAGTTATATGACTTACACAATGTTCTACATACTTGACGGGGTACCCTCCCATACATAACAATGCAGCATTTATTGCAACAGATGTGTCACTATGTAAAAGCAAATGGAACACCTGTCATTGCTTGCATATGAACTCACAGTGGAACACACACCTGTCCTTGGTCTATATATGGGACTATTGTTATCTGCACTAAATAGACAAAAACAAACCTCAGTACACATTTCTAATGAACTTGCCACATCACACATAAATGGGTAGGCTGGAAAGGGTTCTAGGGTTCTTTGCCTTGTAATGCTCTATGAGCCTGTGATCCTGTGATGTAAGATGTGTGTCACATGCCAAAAGCAGCAGCATGTCTGTGAGAGAGCTACTATAATTCTCTGGATTGTGAGTAATGAATGGGCTAGGCTGCTGATGCCGCTGAAAACAATGCAGCTGGTGGGACCCTCTGCTTATGCACTAAGGAAAGCAAGGTCTGTTTGTACTTTATGTACAGGGACCACCAACACTGCCTTTCTGGGGGGGGGGGGGTCTTCTGAGGGTCCCAAGTATAAAATGCTGTCTAGCATAGTCTTTCCAGGGTGGAGAGTTGCTCTTGTGAATAGTGTTGGCACCACTACATGACATGAAGAGATGCTATCTTGACCTGCTGAGTTGATGTGATGAAGACGTCAGACAGACAGTGCTCCAGAGATGAATTTTAAGCATGAGAAGCTATCACTTACCTGTTATTTCTGTTAGAGTTAAATGTGCCCTTGCAGGATATTTAACTGATGTGTGATGTATATGTCACTTTTGTTTTTTTCTGCTTAGAAGGAGATCTAAGAGAATGCACTCCGTACCAGTGGAGAAATAAGTAGCATTCCACACAAAGGAGTGAGGCAACTACTGTCATGTAATTGATTAATTAGCAGTATCAAAGCAGCATTCAAGCAACCACTGCTACAGCATTTACAGCTTCCTGTCACACATCTGTGTCACTGTTTTTATGTACAGTTTGACAAAAGCTACAGATGGACACTATTTTTTCTAACCCACATGCTCAAGCTATATTCTCAGGGTTGCAGGAAGCAAATCTGAAAAGGAAGCAGTACTGTAGGGTCAGAGTATGGGTGTGTCATACATTCACTTTCTGTAACTTCCATCCCATCCCTAATACTTGGTTTCAGGTAGGAATGACGGCAAGATACTACTATGGAACTTTGAAAGTATGGAGTAGAACAAAGTTCTAGAGGATTTTTTCCACAGGAAAAACAGAAAAAAACAGTAAAAAGGACAGTACCAGAAAACGGACACCGCTAATACAACAAAGTCCCATAAGGACCAGCAAAATGATAGTCTGTTGCCTAAAACAAGTATAAATCACGGAGAAAAAGTAAACTGGTTATGAGCCACAGAAGCAAATGATCTGTGGAAACTATTGGTTGCAGATCAGTATATATATATATATATATATATATATATATATATATATATATATATATATATAAACTGTGTGTGAATGTACATATTTGTATTCCACTGCTCCACATCATCTAAAGCACAGTCTTCCATCTAACTACCTTACAATCACAAGTACCTCTCATCATCCACCACACCCACCCCATCCCAAGCAGATCTCTCACTCATGACCAAACCCAACCAAACCATGTCCAAACTACCCAAACCCACATACATACACCTCTTACTATTGCTCCTAGGCATATCCACCCTTCCACTGCCAACTTCTATCACCAACCACCAAAAACAAATTAATTTTATCCACATACCAAGAAAAACTATGTCCACTAATATTATTACAACACACCCTTTTACTCAACTAATGCCATATCACTAACAAACATTCTTTATTCGCCACTATGCACATAGATTACAACCATCACACTACCAGTCCAAAACAACTATAAAGAACTTTAAGACCCAAAACAAACTACTCAAACTCTATTTTTACCTCAGAACCCAACTCATTAGCTGTGGTGATATACACCCAAACCCAGGCCCACAAAATCTAGGAGCCCCAACCCTCAACCTGAATGATATCCTACTCCACCGAGACAAATCCATGCTCCTCATTTTAAATTTAAATGTCAGAAGTATATTAAGCAAAGTCCACGACCTTCATGCACTGCTCTCCTTTTGTCAACCTGAGATAGTCATACTAACAGAGACTTGGCTTAAACCAGGAAACCACAACAATGAAATCACTCCACCAGGTTACAATCTAATTTGTAGTGATAGAATAGGTAAAAAAAAGGGGGGGTTGCTATAGTGTATAAATCTCACCTCATCCTTGAGAAATTAGACATAACAACCCCAGACCTCGGTAAAGTTGAACTCACTCTAACAAAATTAAAACTTAATGATAGTAAACACATCAACATCATAGGATGATACATCCCTCAAGGCAAAAATATCCCCATTACAGAAAACTCCTAGAATGGATATCTAACTCCTTCCCCCAGGAAAGCAGAGTATCAGCAGACCTTAATACTGACTGGCAAAACTGTTCCACTCATAACCCATTCTCCCATATTAACCTGCATGGTCTAACCCAACTCATCACTTCCCCCACAAGAACACACAAAAGAACCAAACACCAATCCACTCTAGACTGGATACTCATATCCCACCCATCACTGATATCCCTAGCAGGGTGTCTACCAGACACCCTGTGTGACCACCAAGCCACATTCTTACTCAGATCAAAATCACCACAACTGACCCAAATATCTATGTGCCTAATTAGAAACAAAAAACACTTTAACCGCTCCAACTTTATAAACAACCTAAAAATATGCAACTGGACTCCCCTAATAAACCTACGTCTTGATGAAGCTGTACTATATTTCAATGCTACCTTCTTAAACACCCTTAACCATCATGCCACCTCTAGTACAATAAGAATTAAAACTAAATATGCCCCCAGGTTAACCCCATACACAAAATCCCTCCTCAAAAAAAGAAACAAGGCCTGGACCAACTACCTCAACAGTAAATCCCAATTGAACAAACAAATATACATTGAACCACGTAACAAAGCCAAAAAAACTCACCAAAACAGACAAAACATCTTACTACCAAAAGTTACAGGATAAGCACAGGAACAACCCACAAAAATTTTGGACAGCAATTAACTCTATTCTACAACCAGGTAAAACAACTACCCCAACCCCAAAAATAGATAACAACCAAGAAGACATCCCCGCTCAATTTAATAAGTACTTAACAGAAACTATCCAGACTCTTGCAAACAACCAACCCTATGACAACATCCCCACCCCTGCAAATCCACCCCCCCACCCCAACTAACAATTGCCCCAAGTTCAGCTTCCACACAGAACCAACTAAATCCACTGAAAAACTACTCCACAAGCTCAAAGCAACGTCTCTAGCTGCAGATAAATTACCCACTGAATACCTCCACCTGGCTGCAGAAGCCATATCATATCCTGTCCCTATCCTAATTAACAGATCCATCTCCGAGTGTATAGTACTCAAGCTATGGAAAATATCACATATCATCCCTCTACATAAAGGGGGAACCTCCCTGGAACTCAATAACTACCACCCTATAGCCATACTACCCCCTTTAGCTAAAATTTTAGAGAGGGTAATACACAAGCAACTAATGAAATATCTTCTAGGAAATAATCTAATAGCAACACAACAACATTGCTTTAGACCCTTCCATAGCACCACCACCTCACTAACAGAATTTACCAATATTGTCAATACTCACAGAAACAATGGACTCCTTGTATCTGCCACCTTCCTTGACTTGTCCAAAGCATTCGATATGGTTAACCACAATAAACTCCTTCTTTCACTAGCAACTCTAAACCTTACCACCCCTGCAATCTCTTGGTTCAAAAACTGCCTAGAGGGAAGGAAACAAGCTGTTATGTGGCAAAACCAACTCTCCCCCTCCCTACCAGTCTCCCTAGGAGTACCCCAAGGCTCCATCCTGGGGCCAGTTCTTTTTACTGTCTTCACCAATCAGCTCCCAAACAGCATTCCTAAAGCCTCAATAGTGCAATATGCAGATGATACTACCATAATATGCGCAGCCAAATCAATTGACACCCTTCCCTCCCTAACACAAGAATGATTTTCCCTAGTAGAAACTTAGATTACAGACCAAAGGCTCATTCTGAACCCAAGTAAAACCAAGCTAGTACTCTTTAGCTCCCACAGAGCCACACCTCCCACTGATTCTTTCTTCATCTCCTCCTTTAACAAGACCACAATCACCCCACATATCATACCAAACTCTTAGAGGTTGAAATAGATAATCACCTTAGATTTGACCTACATATTTGTATAACCATAAAAAAGTACATAAAAAACTTGGCCTACTGTATCCCAATAAAAAAATCCTCACTGGCCACTCCAAAACTACAATAGCGAGGACTCACCTACTATCCACCCTACTTTATGCCTCCCCTGTGCTTACAAATCTCTGCAAATCCAACCTAAACAAACTTGATAGTTGTTATAATAAGATAGCCAAATTCGC
Source organism: Protopterus annectens (assembly GCF_019279795.1). Lineage (NCBI taxonomy): Eukaryota > Metazoa > Chordata > Ceratodontiformes > Protopteridae > Protopterus > Protopterus annectens. The sequence goes on along the minus strand of NC_056731.1, from coordinate 125,092,925 downwards.
TACAACCTGTCCCATCAGAACACATCACTGTGAATGCCTAAAAAAACTCAGTTGGCTAGAACTACCACTTCTACGTCAACTCAATCAACTATCACTAGACCACAAAACGATACATAACTCTGAAAACTCCCCAGCCCTAAAAATTATTTTGCAACCCTATACAACCACCAGGCCCTTGAGGTCTAGCACACAAAACCTCCTCAAAGTAACCAAATATAACAATGAAGCTGGTAAGTCTGTCTACAGTCACTGTATAGCAAAAACCTGGAACTCCCTTCCTGCCCACATAACTGACAACAAATCCCCATCACAGTTCAAGAAACTTGTTAAAACTCACTTTTTGAATAATTGACTGTGCTCCTGTATCCCCCCTGGCTAACGTCTCATTATAACGCTTCACCTAACTTAAGTAACTCTGCTAAGCCAACCAGTCATAGTACTGTACCCACTTAGGACTGTTAATCTACTCCTCATCCCATCTTTCCAGGAGTTAGGGAAAATTACCCCAGTAATGTTGTGCTTTCCATAAGCAACTAAAACCAGGCAAAGACATATAGTGAATCAATTTGTTATCCTTCTCAACTATAGCGAGCATCATCTGCTCTCTCGGAGCCTTGTTCTACATCTCTCTGCTTTTACTCTGATAGTAAATCTGTCACAGGAATCCTAAATTTAGGAATATCATCTAAAATGTAATATTATATTGTAGAGAATGAATGCATCCTGTCTGTTAGTTAATGTGTATGACAAAGTCTCTTCTATGGAAATTGTATGTTAAAACTCTGTCCTTAAAACTATGTTTTGTAAAAAATTGTTCTCTTGGAGATTTTTTCCTGGGCCTCCACTGAAAACAGACTTGTAATCTCCTGGTCAACAAATGTAAAATAAATAAATAAGTATATGTGTGTAAAATATATATATATATATATATATATATATATATATATATATATATATATATATATATATAAATATAATATTAATATCCATTTATTTTACCATTTTTGCAGTAACTGCTACAACTGTACATGTGGACTGCTGCTTGCCCTGCAATCTGCCCCATCTTTCTCCTGGTGGCACACTATTTACCCTCAAGCTTGCCTGTCCATTGCGTGATGGAGATCCTGTGGCAGGGGTGACCTGGTGGCATCTCCAGTAGCCTATGACATTTCTCGCTGCTATGATTCCCATTGGTGTTACTGCTAATGGATTACAATTTATCACTTGGCAGGAGTAGGAATGGGTGACAGTGTAGTTTGTGGATCATTGACTTGACTCTTGCATTGACCACATGGAGAGTTACCTTGGGTGTTTTACAGAGCCACACTGCTGTCTGACACTGCTGTCACCAAACTCTGAGGCAAGCCAACTGTTGAGGGCAAACACTGTGGTGACTGATCTCTTCTTGGGTCTGTCCTAGGCAGAATAGTAATAGTAGCATGGTATTCACTCTAGCCTCCATCCAAACAACATCCTGAGAAAAACGATGGGATATCTGGAACTCAGGGGGAAGGTGAAGAATGATGAATGACCATTCATGGTTAGTTAATATGTATGAACTGACTCAAAAGCCAAGTATGAGATATTTAAAGTATAATGCTTAAAAAAGGTTTTATCAGAGTAAAATGCATTAATATGTCTCAAATGATGGATGCAAACTATCTAGAAGAAATGCTAAGTTTGTGTAATGACTGTTATGATGTTTGAGTGTATGTGCTAAGGTCCATTTTTAAAATGACATAATTTCTATGGGCTTATAGTTCTATTCCACACTTTTTCTTTTTTGTTGTGAAGGTGGTAGTAGCAGCAAAATAAATCTATAAGACTTAAATTATTTTAGCCCAGTCACAAATTCCAGTTCATAATGGGAGATGCCTAACCTTGTCAAAGCCATTAGAAAGATTTAATTCATCTAACCTCTCCTCATCCTGAGACAGAAATTCATCCTGGTGGGGCATACCCAGCAGTAGCATAGCTAGAATAGGGCTAAGGAGGCAACTGATTTTGGGCACAAAGCATTAAGGAGTGTGAATGGACATCAGAGACCAATCTCAATTGCTCTTTAATGTATACCGGCATTTAAAAGCCAGTATTGCATTTGCTGTCAAATCTGAGTGCTGTAGTGTTCCCTGTGTTGTTTAAACTGTAGCAATTGCAGCAGTGTTGTAGTGTACTGTCTCACTGGCAGTTTCATGCAGGAGTGGGTATGGCTAGGGTGATTGAAACATCTAATGTCTGTGAACTGGAATGAAAATGAGGCATGTCTGGCATACCATGCATATTAGCTTGTGACATTATGTATATAACGAATGTAGATGAGCAGCTCTGAGTACTGTACGTTCCTAATAATCTATCTAAAATAAGGATGCTTACACTTTTCGTAGGCATCTAATTCTGCAGCCTCTAGAAGTTGTCACTGAATGTACAGAATATATTCCAACATTGCAATAACACACCAGGATGGCACATTCATCTTCTAATGGTTTTCCTTCATTCAGGTCAAGCAAAATATGCAAGGGGGCATTCCTGCCTATCTTTCAACCTTTCACAATTAAAAATCATAGCAATGGCCTTTAGAAATCAAAATCAAAAACCTTTATGCATATATGTTCATCAGCTGCTAGTTAAGTGTTTCGCATTTAGGTTATCTGATCGATAGTATGAAAAGTAATGTTCCATATTTTGGAGATGGAAGGATGAGAAGAAACATCTGGCATGTGAACTTTTGTTGTGTCCTGTGCCATTGATAGGCATAGCACTGAGCTGTGGGCTCAGTCATCCTTGCATGCTGTGGTATTAGCACATAGAAGATTTACAGATCGTAGATGGGGAAAGTCTTTGGCTGATACAAAAGGAGAACACTTTGGCCAAGCAACTTGTAAGAATAATAGTAACTGTTGCTAGCATGATTATTAGTTTGAATAAAACGCTGCAAGAATGATATGAAATATAAAGGGTTAATTTAGAAATAGTTTAAAATGCAGAAAGTAGTAAGTGTGCTGGCAAGCATATACAGCTTAATTAGATATTGGCATCCATGTAAAGGAGTATGTTATTGAGAAACAAAGTCTGTAAAAATAACTGCGCAGATGGCAGCTGGAAGGACATCAACGAAGTAAAGAGATGTAACATCAAACAAGATAAAGTTGGAACATCAAGTTTCAGATAGTGCTGGGACACCACGTTTCAGATAATGCAAGACTGAGTTTCCATGGATCATCAAACTACAAAGAACCAAGGACAAGGGAACAAAGGAAAACTGTTATACAAAGAAAAAACTGTTATACATCAGACTGAGAAAATATATCAGACTTTTTGGTATAAATATGAGTGTGTATAAACAAACTTTGGGGATTTGCCATAGAGAGCTGACAGCATCTGTGTTACATGCTTGTAGATCCAAAAGGAAAATGTAATAGTAAAAATGCGTATTAACTGAAGCAGTATGTCTCCGTGTATTTATTGTGCTTTGTACAATACAGTAATAAGACTAGTTGGTCAGAATAAATAGTTAAATATACTTTGGTATGCATGCATGCAAATGCAAGTAACAGCAAGAAACCAACAGTAGGCAGTATATAATTCTTCAAAACTCTTTTTATTAAAACAATTACTGGAAGGGAAAGGGCTGTGACTATGAGTTTGACGGGTTAACACGAACTATTGTGACAGTGTGCAGTGGGCTGAAACAAGTCTTTAGTAAAACAAATCCTCTAGTTAGGAATACAGGGTGATTAGTTTCTTAATAATGACTTTTTCTTTGAAAAACTTACAGGGCAGTGAATATTATACAGGCTATAAATGTTATTCCTAAAAATGGGAAACTCTCCTGTGAGTAAATGGGTCTATGCCTTGTTATTGACAGAGTTCATTTAACTGTATCTAAGTCACATGTACAAAAGTAAGGAGGCTTCCATATGTACCCGAGTCTGCATGCATAATGCTGGCTGAGGAATGCATATTCACACGGGTGAGAACCACATCGTAATGAATATTCATTAGCACTGATTAATGTCAACCGACTGGGGTGGGGTTTGGGAGGTGTTTGCTACTGCGCATCTGGTGAGCCAGTATACTACAACATCGCCACAATTGCTACAGTTTTAAAGAAAATTATTTTTTTAACTAAAACCTGAGTACTGTATCACTCCATGCAGGATAGAAACTGCAGCTACTGCTTGCTTCATTTGTTGCACACAGTCTGCTACAATTTAAAAATAAAGATTTGTTTCTCCACACTGTACATGGTATAAACTGTAGAGGAAGTTTGATGCAGTTTAAAAGAAAAAGAAAAATATTTTTTTTTCTTTCCTAATGTAAAATCTGTTGGGAGCAGGGCACAGAAACAGGATTTGAACGCCTCCTGCATTTCAGGAGCCTCAGGTACCTAATCACAGATTTTTTTTTTTAATTGCTCCTTTGCTGAAGATGGGAGGATGTGGGACACAGAAAAAGGACCCGGTTGGCTGGTTGTCTTCTGCATTTTTCCCTTTTTGCTTTCCAAATGAGCTGGGAAGCCAGGGCATAACTTCAGAACCACAGGCACTATTAAAGCCAGCTATGCCTCTGATTCTCATACATAGTCTAATTATAGCTAACAAAGTATCATTGTTTACAGATATCTAAATACCTTCTGCTGCTTTTTCTCAGTCTTGTGGAGTAGAATGTCTACCCTAAGGCTTTTCCATATCAGTAAACTTCTCACCCTGCTGTGGAATCTAAGTCCAATGACCTGTGGAGAAACCTGACATCTACTGCTTGTATCTGCAATATAATTTCTTCAGGATTCATAAAAATAAGCTGACCTGTAAAACAAGAGATTTGTCTGAGCATTCAGGTCTGATAACAGCACCACAGATTCAGAAGCATAGCAAGGGTGGGGCAAAGAGGCCACCATTTCTGGCATAGTGTGTTAGGGGGCACATTAGGCAAATGGCGATCAGTCACTAGTGGAGTTCAGGGATTTAATTCTTTACCAGAATTTCTGAATGCTAGTATGGTAATTAATTCCAGTACTGTCTTATTTTTCTGTCACGACTGAAGGAAGAGGGGCCTTTTCTTTTTCCCTTTCCTTCTCAACTTAGAGTTGAGGGACACCAAATCATACAGATAATGTTGCAATACTGGGTGTTGAAAAAGTGATGACAGAATGTGCTGATCATGGAGTAGTAATAGGTGCTGGATGAGAGGCACCAGATCCTGCAGAGAATGTTGTGATACTGAGTGCTTGGTAAGTGACACCAGATGACTGTACAGATCATGAAGCAGTACTTGGTTCTAGATGAGCGGCACCAGATCATGCAGATCATGGAGCAGTACTGGGTTCTAGATAAGTGGCACCAGATCATGCAGATCATGGAGCAGTACTGGGTTCTAGATGATGGACACCAGATCATACAGATAATGGAGCAGTAGTGGGTACTGTTTAAGTGACAGTAGTGCATATTATGTTCCAGTATTGGGTGCTAGATGAGAGACATTAGATCATGCAGATCATGGAGCAGTACTGAGTGCTAAATGAGCCAGCTCTGATTTGCACAGATTGGTTTGATAGCCACAAGATTACAGTTTCTGTACCACTGTCCTTGTCACTGTTTTATTTTTCCAGGGCTAACATTTATTATTTAGGTCACAAAGTTCTTAGACCCTTCCACTAAAGACAGATGCATCCCTCTTTGAAGGCAGCGACTCATTATTTTCTGTGTAAGTACCACAATCTGTAGATTTGGGGTTGTTGATTTTCATTATAGCTGTGTCTCACTCAGAATTTACTCACTCATTTAGGAAATAGAGTTTAGTGACAGATACAGTTAGAAGGAAAAAAATTGTATGGAAATATAAAAACTTAATTTCTAGATCCTATCTAAACTTCATCATTTTTATACCCTGCTCACAAAATTCATAAAAATATGTTTATTGTATCTTTCCCAACAAATTTGTAAAATAAAGTTATGACAAACCCCTGCATTGAATGAATAAGATTTAATGCCAATAAGGCTGAAACAGCTTTCACTGCACTCATACAGGGACAAGCCAGAGCCAGCGCACAGTGGAGGTCCCCATCACCCCACACTCCCACAGAGCCTCAAACAGAACATGCTAAAGCAGTCAGGCTTAGGCCTTCTTCAACTCCTCAAAAAAACAAATGTAGACTACATTAGCAATGTGCCATGACCACTCACAACATTGTAAATCATTTGTTGACTTTTCCTTGTCCTGAAGAAAATTCACACCTGAATCTTAAATCTACATGTTGACCGGGTTGTTCTGTTTAGGGATCTCAAATAGATTTTTCCAAGGAGGCTGAAGTGTGGGATCCCTCTTCGATAGATGTCTTGCTCTGATCCCCTTTCCACTAGATTGGGGACCACCACCCAATTTGTCAGCATGGACCTTATTGTCCCTAGCTTCCATGCAGCCCTGAAGATTTCCCTTAGACATTCCAGCTTATATTTCAAGGTTCCACTTAATATGCAGTGCTTTGAATATTATCTTTCATTACATTCTATTTTTCCAGATAATCTTGCAGGACTGCACTGTCTCCGTTTCATTTCAGTTTCTAGTTACAGTTAATTCACACAAGGCTGCAAAACTGATTCATAATATGCTATTCATCTACATTCAGCAATATTTTATTTCTAGACACCAGGCTTGAATGAATTATTTTGTTCCTTTGAATTTACTGTTACATATTTGATCTGTCTAGAGCAGCCATTTAGATAACTGTGGGATTCAGCACCAGAATTAATTTACTCAGCTGATCCTCAGTCTGATTTTGTGCAAAGTGGTTGTTAGTTTGGAATATTTAACAGCTTATATGGTAAGACATATTTTGGTACTAGAGTTCATTAAATTTTTCTGGTTTCTGAAACATGCAGCACTGTGTAATTTTTGAACCATAACTGACTATGCTTTACATCACCAAGTTTCATATAGCTGCAGCTTATTCTGGATGTGTTGCTCTGGAGAAGTTTAGTGCAAGGAGGAGCCTGCTGTGTGAGTGCTCCTCGGTGCATGCTGGCAGTCAGTTTTAATATTGAATAAATGGTTTCCCACAAATGTATTTGTGACTGTGGCCATAGACAGGACATACACTAACACGAAAAGATGGTAGAGGTGCCTGCTTCCTGAAAAGATACTGTACACCCTTCTCCTGTCAGTCATAAGTGCATGATTACTGTCATGACAGTACATACAACTGAAGTTTCCACTTGTTCCTATTTTTTGTGTGACAGGCTAGACTCCCAAGAATTACTTAAGAAAGAACAGCAGTTCAATGTTATGAGTGAAGAGTTTCATATAATAATAAGACTAATTGAAAGAGGTGTATTCATTGGTGGGACCATGAGAAAAGAAACACAAACTAGCTTCTCATACAGTGAGACAAATCCTGGGACACAGCCTGGCATTAAAAAAATACTATTTTATCAGCAGTTCAAATTCACTGAATTTTTTTGGGTTGATCATTTTAAATTCTGTGTTTTTATCCATAAATATTTTTCTTAGCCATAGCAAGTCATCCAATAATGCTAAGCTGCACATTAAATTTTAGAATGCATTTCTTTTTCTTTGTTTCATAGATCCAAGCTTGCCAGAACAATCAATAGAAATTCCAGCTGAGTTTGAGAGCAGTAACTACACAATTGTGCAGAACAAAATGACATGGGAAGATGCTCAAGATAATTGTGAAGTTAAAATTGCCAACCTTGCCAGCATTTTAAATGTTTATGAACAATCATTTTTATGGCTGCAAATTATTAAGTATGGCGAGCCTGTCTGGATAGGACTGAACAGCATTAAGGTACAGTATCCCATAATATTTCAATAGTATTGTTATTTACTTTTCATTTTTTTTTTTTTTTATTTCTTCAGTTCCCTCTCTACAGTGGCAAACAGAATATTAGTAGCCTGAGCATGTGGCTTCAGAGAGTATGTCTAGTGTCAGGTGGTAGTCCAGTAGATTTTATTTTCTACGTAACTGCATTTGTGTTTCCTTTTCTCATTTCACTAAGAAACATTTGGCATATTACTTGTTTTTGCAAAGCCCCTGACTGCAATAGTTGCAGAATTTTCTCACTCACTCACTCACTCACTCACTCACTCACTCACTCACTCACTCACTCACTCACTCACTCACTCACTCACTCACTCACTCACACACTCACACACTCACTCACTCAGTGTCTTAGTCATAATAAATGTCATAGCATTCCAGTGCTTGTATTGCTAGTTCACCTGTGAATTATCAAAGCAAACATACTTTACTGGAACTGGCCAAATGATACATCTGATGCTGTAACAAACTACAGGGCCTGGACACTGACACATCATAGAGATCACCACTTTCCTGATTAGCATTCAAGGCACACAGTCCATTATGTGAGAAACATTGTTACCTCAGACTGAGTGCACTCAACATACCTCACTCAGTCTAGACTTCAAATGGCTAGTAGTGAATTACCTCATTATAAATAAATGAATGGCACAACCTGGCCAAACACTGACAAGCCATACTTAACACATAAATTAGACAATAATGGAGTCCATGCAGTCCTTATAGTACAACAGATCTCCACTAAGCAGAATACGTTCAGTCCTCCACAAAAGTATATTCAAAGAATATGAACGTGTTGTGGTTGGAAAAGCAGTAAATCCTAATTACTAAATGTGATAGCAGATGGATTGGCATGAGTGAAATTTCACACAAGCTGTTATCTAGAGAGCTAAATCATGTATCATTAATACATCATAACACTGCATGGGTACTGTTTCAGCCATGAGGCATAGATGCTGTAGGGTTTGCTTATTGTTAATCTGCCCTGAATGTCACGGTACCTCAGCTCAACTGAGCAAACTTCTTGTCCTGCATCCATATTCCAGATTCACTCAGGAACAATAACTTACATTCTTCTACCCAATTCAACAAAAGAAAATAATGCAGGCAGTCAGCTCCTTGGAAGCAGAAAAGTTCCAGAACTTCACAGTCTGTCAGATGTAGCATACTGGATCTGTATCACTAGATCGAGTTTTCAGAAACTCGAAATTCATATCGGCAAGACAATATAATAAAATTTTTGAAAACTCAAACATTAGAAACAGCAAAAAAACACAAGCTGCACCACTCACACCCCTTGCATATTAAATATACCAACTACATTGAGGAAAATGGTAAATTTTCCAATCATCACTGTAACGCTTTCTCCATTCAAAAGCTTTGAGTTTTTAGAAATGCGATCATATTGTCTCACCAATACAAATTTCAAGTTTCTGAAAACTTGATCAACTAACAGGGATCTGCCATACATTTAAAAAAATAGCTATGGTCTTACAAAGCCAAATGGCAAAATTATAAAAAAATTAACCAGACACTCTTGAAGTGACCTACCTTACTAGGATCGCATCCATACTACTTCTTACTATCTCTCATTGTTCATTAATAAAGGAAGCAAGGTTCTGATAAATGTTCTTAGGTCCAGAGAAGAACTGCTCCATCTCCTGATTTCATAGGTCCAGATGGGGTTCACTCAATCTAAGCACTATGTGGACCACAATAGACTACAGTGTAATGAACTTGACATCTCTAGCAGATATGTGGAGGTGAAGGTGTTGAGTTGATTTGACACTGAGGAGTCCTCTGTAGAATTAACCAGGACTAAACATTCACCCTTTCCCTGTAATGAATTTCATGGCACATTCATAACATTTGCCCAGTATTAGCACTGCGACCTTTCAGCAGGCATCCAATGTAAAACAGTTCTTTCACTTCATTTTCCTGTGGAGAAAGGAACCAGGCATTTATGTCCATTCCCATCATTACTGTTCATTTCCCTACTAAAGCTACTATTTTGCATTATTTGAACAGAATGGCAGCTCTCATACCTTCCTCTGCATAACCATAACATTTATATCTGGCTCTGTGTCAGTAATATTCCTCCTTTTAGTCACATTCTTGCAGGTTCTTCTTTTGAGACCCGGGCAATGATACACATATTCAGAACTATCTTAAATTTCAGATTCTCAAGAGTCAAATAAATATATTCAAACTTGTTTCAAGATACATATTCAATGGATTCAAATTGATTTTCTATAGTGTTGTACCTGGCGTCACCTTTGCAGATGAGAAATACATTCATGTAATCCTCTAGATCTGCACAGACATCATAGAGTTGAAAAATAAATATAGCTGATGTGAAATTCTCATCAAAAATAACCTCTTCTACTCATTCTCCACCTCTCCCTCCAGGGTCATGGATAAAACAGCATTTTATAGTATATTATAAGCTCTGCAAAATACTGTCCTTTCAGTAAGCAGGACATGTTTAGCAAATCCCCACAAAACCATCTCAGTCTATCTGGTATGGCAAAATACACTTTATGCAATGTCACCCATTCCAAAGCATTAAGTTACATGAGTTCAAGCTAGCATTATAATGTAGACTAGTAAAGCTCAGAGTACGTTTCAGTCAATCCAGATTTAATTACCATCTTGGGCATCTGAAAAGTTGTCAGGGGAAGTGTTGAGCAATATATTTGTATGTAGCTTTAAGAAACTACCCAAGGGCTTGCACAAGTGTATAAATGCTGAGAATGTGTGAGCCTGACTGCCATTTTGTAGTAAGCTGTTTTAATGTAAGCATGTATGTCTGTAAGGTCTGTCTGTTAATCAGTTTGTTTAGATGCTTTAATACATAGAAACACATAAAGATGGATAGCAGCATCATAAAATATAAATTAATTGATTAACATACAGACCTTACAGACATACATGCTTACATAGGTTCATAGGTTCATCGGCTGGTACTAGGCTATTGGTCCTAGGGCCTATACAAGCCTAGCCATAACAATTCCCTGGATATTTCTTCACACAATATTTACTTCCCTGGACCACTGTCTAGCAGGGCGACTTGATGTGATCCCTGGAGTGAATTTCCTATCGCCCATCCAATCTTCAAGGTTCCTTTTGAAGAGGGCCAAGGAGGCGATCTGCTTGACATGTATGGGCAGTCTACTCCAGAGAATGGGGAGTATCTGGGTCAGGAACCTATCCCTCCAGCATGTTTTGTTCATTGTGATGACAAGGTTTAGATCCCTGGAGCATGTGGCTCTGAAGGATTGGGATTTCTTTAAGCGGAGAATGTCCAACAGCTCAGGGTTTGACATGGCCTTGTATGTTAAGCAGAGATCGCCTCTGAGTAGACGATATGCCACAGAGTACAAGCTGGAATTTTTTTTAGATGGTCAGAATAGGGCATCTGCTTTAGGCCTGTGATTCTTTTAGTGAGGTATTTCTGTGGCCTTTCCAGCTGTTGCAGATGTCTTGTGAGGTACATACCAAAGGAGGCATTGTACTCTATAATGGGTCTAATGAGGGATGAGTACAGTGGAACAATGACCTCGTTTTTCTGGATGAAAAGCCCTTAGTGATGAGGTGTGCCACATAGAAGGATTTCCTGACTTGTGGCGATGTGGTTATCAAAGGTGAGACTACTGTCCACCTGTGTCCCTAAGTCTCTCATCACACTTTCAGTGTTTATTGTACTGCCACCTATGTGGTAATTCATGGGTATATGGTCTTTCCCAAAGGGGATAACTATACATTTCTTGGCACTAAGCTTGAGCCCATGGCTCTGGCACCAAGCATCTGTTTCTGTAAGGCCCTTTTGTAGAATATCCACATCATTTGGGGATTCAATACTGGCTCCCAGTTTGCAGTCATCTGCAAACTTTGCTAGCCAGAGTCCCTTAGTGTTGGCCTGTACTTCAGAGAAGTAGATGTCAAACAAGAGCGGTCCCAGGACTGAACCCTGAGGTACTCCACTTGTCACTTGTCTGGAGCTGGATTTGGAGTCGGCTACTTTTACAGTCTGGGTTCTGTCAGTAAGTCAGTTGGCAACCCATCGAGTGATGTACGGATTTATGCTCAGCTTAGTAAGTTTATCTATGACTCCAGAGTGGGGGATGGTGTTGAAGGCCTTGGCGATGTCCAGATAGGCTGTGTGGACCACCTTATCCTCGTCCACACCTCTGAAGACTGATTCAAAGAAGTCAATCAGGTTCAGGAGACAAGATCTTCCCTTCACAAACCCAAACTGGGTGGGGTCCAGTGTTTGAAGGTTGCCAACGTCTTTGTTTATAAGCTCCATGATAATGCATTCCATGCCCTTGCAGATCAGGCTCATCAGACTGATAGGATGGTAGTTCCCGGGATACAAGGTGGATCCCCCCTTGTGGAGTGGGATAACAATAGCTGTGCGCCACTCAGTGGGTACGAAGCCTGATGTGAGGCTATGATTAAACATGACGAGGTGCCAGTTCATTTTGTAGTTCATGTAGTACACAGCCCAGGATGTCATCTGGTCCCTTGGATGCTGTATGCTTAGCTTTGGAGAGTGCAGTGTCTACCTGTGTGGCCGTGATTACCAGAATTTGGCAATCTTTTGGTATTGAGATGGGCCTTTTAGGGGGTGAGAGTGGGTGAAGTTGGCACTAAATCGATCTGCCAGGATAATGGCAATATCCTTGGGATCAGTATATTTAATTTATATATATATTTAACATTTCAACAGCTTACTGCAAAATGGCAGTCATGCTCGCACATACTCAATATTTATACACTTCTGGAAGCCCTTGGATAGGTTCTTAAAGGTAAATACACACACATTGATCTACATCCTCCCTCTTAAAATGATTGCCCTTAGTAAAAAACAACATTGGAGTTAGGCATGCATTATTATAAGACGTTAGAAACAAACACAATGTTCATGTCAAAGTTGTCGTGTATCTATTAGATGGTCTGGAGATACGACTGGATCTAATAACATAATCTGAACTGAATTTAGCAACAGGGACAGTCTTTGGTGAACAACTGATATCAGGAACTTCTGGATTCATCACAGGATTGGGAATATTCTCTGGCACTGGAACAACAGACAACGCACTCTGAGATAAAGAATCTTTCTCACAGGCTATGTGCTGTGATATAGACTCAAACACTGTTACCAAATGTTTCTGATTCCACCTAAACTCTGCTCCTTGTAATTCTACAATGTACAAACTCAGCTTTGGGCAAATATTCTTCATGACTCCAATCCGATCGCAACCTTTGGATGTTTGCATCCTTACCACTTCTCCTTCTCGTAATGGATTGAGTGGTTCGCTGGTCTTATTGTAGTAGGACTTCTGGGTTGAACTCTTCTTCAACAGATTGGTTTTCACTGATCTGTTGTTCTTGACACATGGAACCAACAATTGACTACTGATCGGTAATGTGGTTCTGGTTTGTCTCGACAGAAGTCTCTGAGCAGGTGAACCAAGATGTTTATCACAAGGAATATTTCTAAGCTTCAAGAGATCCAGGAAAACATCACTATTGTCTCGTTTTGACTTCTCTAGTAATTGTTTTGCACTTTTAACTGCATGTTCTGCCAAACCATTTGACTGCGGATACTCAGAGCTACTCATAACATGAGTAGAGTCCCACTCTTTGGCAAATCGTATGAACTGTTGGCTTGTAAACTGTGTGCCATTGTCAGAAATAAATGTGTGGACTACCATGGACTGCAAAACAATGCTTCATTTTAGTAATTACAGTACTGGACGCTAGGTTAGGAAGTAGGGCAATCTTAAACCAATTGGAGTAAGAGTCTACTAACACCATGTAATGCTGACCACGCCACTTGAAAATGCCAGTGGCTACTGTTGACTAAGGTAGTTCAGGAATCTGGTTTAGCTGAAGTGGTTCTTTCTGTTGATGTGGCTTAGTACTATGACATGCAGAACAAGATGAAAGTACTTTCTCAATATCTTGTGACATAGAAGGCCAAAATGCTAGTTCTCTAACTCTTCTTTTGGTAGAGTCAGTTCCTGGGTGACCACGATGCAAGATAGTAATGTACTCTTGTTGCAAGGACTTTAGAACAATTACTTTTGGAACTTTCTTAATGATACATTAGTCAGATAAAATCTCATCTATGTATGGAATATAAGGTTGCACTTCTTGGAGTAAACTGGATTGCTTTGACGGCCATCCTTGATTGATAAAGTAGTTGAACCTTTGTAAAACTGGATCTACCCCACCTGCTTGTCATCTATGTTACAGAGGGACAAGCGACAAGAAGTATTTTCATATTATACTACAGACCTCCAAGCATTCTTCCTTCCAAATGGATACTCCTTAAGGTGAGTCTAGATGTCTTTCAAGACTAATGGAGGACAAATGTATCTAGTACTCCTCCTAAACCAGTAGCCTGATATTCAGATTTGGAGACCATGATGTCTCTTTATTTGGGAGACCTCTCTAGCTGTCTTGACTTTTCTAGCTGCCCTATAAGTATCATGTCATGTCATGTACATAATGATACAGCATTGACCACAGTGTGGATGGAAGCATGTTTTACACAAACAGCAGATGCTTGGGATCAAATTTTCCAGATATTGCATATACTAAGAACAGGACTGGTTCTGCCATTTGTTTCACAGAATCACAGCTATTCTGTTGGAAATGGGCTGAGGAGTTGAAATTTTCACTTCTATCTGGCTATGCCTCTTTCAGAATAGCAAGCTTGTCTTACTGCTTATTGTATATGGTTTCATAAATTGACACACTAATGCCCTGAAACTCTGCACTCATGCATCAAGCCGTATGCCCACACTAGGGCTCAAATCCTTTTAACATTAGTTATGGTATGATATTTACCATAAACCACTTTTAATGAGCTACTGTTTCCCAGTCCAGGAGAATGAATGCTACAGGTCGCACATGAAGATGAGCTACAAAAATATCCCAAACTTTTAAACTGACATGTGTTATCAAGAATGGGGCCTAGGGCCACACCTCTCAATCTGGAATCATCAAAAATCTGGACAAAGGCCCATGAAAAGTATGTACAATTGGCCAAAAATCTGCACAGTGATTAAAATAAAATGTACATACATAATAATGTAACCCCGCCCACTCTGAATGAATTGTGGGATACCAAAATTCAAACACAAACTGGAAAACGGGCAAAGTAACACAAAATGTAACCGGAACAATAGTATTTTATTTATATGATGCTAACACTGAGACTCTGAAGATACATTCTAAGGGCAACATTTGAAACAACTATTAACAGCTAACTATTTCAGCTAGGAAGCTCACAAGATGGTTAAAATATTTTATTTTATACTTACAAAAACATCTTTTAATAAATATGATTCAGTATCACTTCCCCATGGGAATTATCTTAAAACCGTATGTGATACCCTTTCAGTAGGGGAACAATGTGCAACATCAGGCAGTTTTTATAGCTCAGTCTGAGGACCTTTCCAAGTAATCAGGTACAGTTGAGAGGTATGCACAGCTCATAATGCACATTGAGTGCAGACTCCTGTCCAGCATCCCCAGCACCTTACCATGCATTTTCTGAAAGATGTGAAGTCTGAAATTGAAATAGGTGCCATTATTTAGTGAATTCAGTACTCCCTGATTTGCCAGAACACCTCAAGTTTTACGAGGAAGAGATCAAAAACATGAGACAACAACTCTGGACATTCTGCTAAAATCTGGACACT
The DNA here is from genome assembly GCF_019279795.1 of Protopterus annectens. Taxonomy (NCBI): domain Eukaryota; kingdom Metazoa; phylum Chordata; order Ceratodontiformes; family Protopteridae; genus Protopterus; species Protopterus annectens. Next base: position 125,077,373 of record NC_056731.1, on the reverse strand, counting down.
TGAGAGTTATATCCTCCATTTCTCCAAAAGTTATCAGTTTTAGAAGAGATTGAAAGGGGCAGAGCTAAAATTTGAGTCAAAATCAGAGACAGTTGAGAAATATACTACAGAAAGCATAACATTCCATTGGTATGAATTAAATTCAAGTCAGCTAGTATTCACATGGCTTGACTAATTAAATGCATGATATAATGAAAGATGCAGGAAAAATAAAATATGCCATTTAAATGCAATCATTAAAACAGTGTTTTAGAGGCTACGTTTAGCAGAAATTGATTTCTAGTGGCGCACATTTTATTTATAATAACCACGATTCCCTACACAGACACATACACACACACACACATATACACACACACACACACACACACACACACACACACACACACACACACACACACACACACACACACACACACACACACACACGTGCACACACACAAATCCCCAAGCATGCATGACAAAAGACATCTGACCCTTTCTTCTCACAGCTGGAGATTTTGTTAAACATTCTTAGAAAACTTCATTGCAGCCTTGCAGTTTTTAAATGGATACCTTAACAAGTGCATAGATTTGGCATTAGTGAATCCCAAAGAAAATGAATTAAAATAGAAGAAAATGTTTCTATAATAAGAATGTGCTGGTACAATGAAGCATACACTGCTTTCTGAAACTGCATATGTTTATTAGTGACACCTGAGCTACTAAAGAAAATAATTAGGCAGTGTTGCACCTGCTCTAGTCCGTTACTACTTTTGCTAGTTGTACTGTATAACAAAAGTCTTGCTGTTATTATCTTCTGCTCAGTCGACTTGTAAAACATAGCAACTGCTACTTACTGTTCTTAACACACCAAGTAAATGATGACCTGTGTAACTGTTTTCCAGAGCTTACAAGCTAAGCAATTCCTGTATAATACCAAAAAATTGCTAACTGCTGCTTGCCCCCAACTTCCAGTCAAAAGTCTATCCATATCTTACATGTGGATCACAAGTAAGAGAGTTTACTGAAGGGATTGCCAGTCCTTGTACTACGTTCACAACCAGACATTTTAAATAGAAACAAATGTTATCAACTATAACCTATAATTAAATAAACAACCCCTTTTTCAAAACAAGGAGACCCACAAGCATAAATGTGGGAACACACCCTCAAAGCACTGACAAGCTACTAAGCAATACCATAATTATTCTCACTTACAAATAATGCGAAAAAAAATACTATAATTCTCCTTGAGTTGCACAAAGGCAGAAGTGATCCATTAGTGCTTTCACTTCTACAGCCAGTATAAAACTGTGCATACTTACCAAAACTGAATTCCTTTGATCAGGAAGTCAAAGCTCTGCAGAAATGGTTCACTTAGCGTTGAATAGGCAGAGATTAAAAATGGCACTGCTTATTGGGTTGCTGTAATATGAGGTAAAGATTTTTGGATGTCAAACATTCTGAAGCAGGCTTATTGCCATCCACTGTTACTTCACCATTTTTATTTAAAGGGAAATTTCTTTGGTCAAACCAACCAGATTGCTCAGAGGACTGTCACTGCTCTGATGTCACCATGTCCACCACTGAACATTGATGATTCCTTGGGGAACACTGCTGCTGCGCGATGATGTCAGTGAGCACATAGGAAACACAGAAATACAAAAAATGAAATCAGGATTTAAAAAGCTACTCAGGAATTTGTGGCACACTATTATTTTGAGCCCCAAAATGGTATTTTCTGAAGAATTTGGTGCAGTTGAGAGGTATGCTAGGGCAGAAGTTGAGTATGAAGCCCCGACTAAACCAATGTCAAAATCCCCTTATACATCTGGGAGGTATAGAAGCTTTCACTCCACCAGAAGGTTTGACTGTCGAGATGTACTCCAGTGCATTCAACTTCTTACTGCTAAACAGAATAAACTCTGGTTATGGCAACATTCTGTGCATAAAGATAAGAATAGCTTATTGAGTTAAGTAGAGGGTCTTTTGTGTTTACAGAAATGTAGCCAAGCATTTGGAATATACTTGTCTGTAATGTATACATCTTCGGCAAGAGCTGTGTATGTACCAACCTTTCCATTGTTATTTTTGGCAATAGATAAAATCAGTAATATTATTTTTCTGCATATTTTCAGACATGTACATACATACATACTGATACTGATGGTGACAAGTTTATTCACACACACACACACACACACACACACACACACACACACACACACACACACACACACACACACACACGCACACACACACACACACACACACACACACAGACACACACGTGCACACACACGCACACGTGCGCGCACACCCCCACGCACACACACACCATGCATACATGCACACCCACGCACACACACATGCCCACACACGCACACACAGATGCACACACGCACACCCATGCATGCCCACACAAACACACACACACACACGCGTGCACACACACCCCCACGCACACACACCCATGCATACACACACACCCACGCACACCCACATGCCCACACACGCACACACACAGACGCACACACGCACACCCACGCACACCTGCACACCCACACATACACACCCACACACACACACACGCGTGCATGCACACACACACACATACACGCGTGCGTGTGTGCACGCACATACATACACAACGCACGTGCCCACGCACACATGCATACCCACGCACACACACGAGCACACATACACATGCACACCCACGCACACACACACACACACACACACACACACACACACACACACACACCCATGCACACATGCACACCCACGCACACACACACACACACACACACACACACACACACACACACACACACACACACACACACACACACACACACACAACAAATGCAGACTTCCTGGCAATTTAGAGAAATGCCTGTCAACTTACTGGATGTTTTTGAGTTGTGGAGGAAACTAGGATGCCTAGATTAAGAGCAAACAGAGATGGGGGCTTTGCAAACTCTGGGAAGAAGGAGCAAAAGTCAAGAACTCAACCACAGAACAAAGAACTGTGAGAGGTCAATTCTGCTTGCTGTACCACTGTGGTAATAATTACTTGTTTTAACGTACAAAACTTGCTCAGACTGGCAAAGGTAGACACTTATTGTGTACAACGCTGATGTTTGCCTGTGGAGGAAAGTTAAAGAAAGTATAGCTAACTTGTTTATCTGAGATGCACTGCACATCCCCCATTCATGCACGTGTGAGTGCACACACACACACACACAAGCACGTGTGCATGCACAGATAAGTCACAGTAATAAACTTACACTAAAATTAACAAATACAATACATTGTGTGATATAAAAAGTTGTGTGATATAAAAGTTGTAAAACTTTTATAACCACAAATATTTAAGTTAACTACAATGAACTCTAGTGTATCCTTTCATATCATATGATATGTGACTGACATGACTTTATACTCACCTTTTTATTATTGTACTTTTTAAAAACCTTTCATCTTTATTCTAAATACTTACTATTTTATGTGTTTTATTATTTTCTAATGTGTTTTATAATTTGATATTTCATTTTGAGCTATGCTGGAGCTTTTCTCCCCGGGCCTCTACTGAAAATGGAAATGTATCCAGTTGGACTAGCCCGGTCAACAAATGTAAAATAAAATAAATAAATAAATAAATATTGCTACAGGCAGTTTTGTGATTGCTTAGCTGTGATAACATAATAGCAGGATTAAATCATGTGTATTCATTGATGGCCTTCATACCCATTAATTATAGCCACTTTACTGACTGTGTACATACACCACAGATGTCTGATTGTGATTTAAAATAAAATAGCCACAACAAAGCATTCTAACTTGCTTAACACAAAGTCACACTAGTCCTGCAAAGCCAATTTAATGACTCTAACTTATTCATAACAGCAGGGTCATTTTCTGCCACAGGCAGCCTCATTTCCATTGGTTATAACCACTTTATTGACTGTGCATAAGTTAGATGTCTGATTACAAAATATAATAGCCGCAGTAATGTATTTATTTTTATTTATTTTACATTTGTTAACCGGGTAGAGTCTGGCTGGGCAAGTAGACTTTCAGTGGAGACCCAGGGAGAAAAGTTCCATAACAATAGTACAAGAAGATTACAACATTTTTTTAAAGATTTAAAAACAATATACAAAAAGTCTGTCAGTTGCCAATAATTGCAATTTATAAAAAGGGGAATGTAAAACAGAAAGCCTTACATTTCCTAAGCCTTACTACAGACAGCAGTATGAAACTCATTAGATAGATAACTAAAATCCATTGTGCTATTTTTGTTTGTTAGAAGTAAGACAAGAAGATAGCAGCATAGAAAATATTTTATCAAAGGCATAAGAAACTAGCCAGGAGTATTACAGGAGCATAACCATTGTTGAGTAAGGTATTCCTTTATGAGATTTTTGAAGCTATGATGATCTGTGTTTTTTAAGATATTCTGGGGTAATAGGATCCACTGTTTGGCTACTTTGAAAGAGAAGAGAGAGTCACCAAAGTAATTATGGGACTTTGTTACCTTGAGTAATAGTTTATCGGATGATCTAAGGGTCCTGTGGTTCGTATTTAGTTGCACTAGGTTGGAGAGTGCAGGGCAGTTTTAAGGTTTGTGGATAATGGAGTGGGTAGTGGTGAGCTGATTGAAGAATAACAGATTGGGAAATTCAAGCCAGTGCAGTTTTTGAGGAGCAAGGCAATGATGGGTCCTGTTGGGTATATTAGCAGCAAATTTTGCTATTTTGTTATAGCAAGAATCAAGTAGAACAGTTGTTTCAAGCAGATGGAGAAATAGACACTAATTCTACAATGCAAGATTATTATTTGTTTTATCTGAATAAACAAAAGCATGGTCAGCCACTTTCATCCACTGTCAGCCCCTATAACCAGCAGTGTATACCTCACATGTCTTAGTGTGTAAAATATTTAAACTTTGCTTTGTACAGTTGCCACAGGAGATTAGTACAGCTTGCTTCACATAAACATACACATTAGCCCTGGAAATCCAGAATAAAGTATGTTTAACTTTAGCAAATGGCATACGAGTCAGCTTTTAAGCCACATACATTCTCTCCCCTTACCCAGCAATTTTGTCCACTTTGTTAACTGTGTATACTTCAAATGTCGGATTCCAATAAAAAATAATAAGGGTTACAATAATGTATTCCAGTTCTGTTTCACACAAACATGCTGTAACCAGATAAAGTATTCCAGACGTTGTTGTGTCTTTCAGCTTTTCCCGGTTAGGAGTCGCCACAGTGGAACTCCGGTCCACTAATGATTGGCAGTAGATTTTTACATGCCGAGTTGCCAGCTCTGATGCACAACCTTCAACGAAGGTATGCCCATTCACGCATGTCTCCACACAGAAGACGGTCTAGCTGAGAATCGAACAGGACAACATCATACTGTGAGGTGACAATGATAAAGTATTCCAGATAGCATCACAAAAATAAATATTAATCCTTTAAAGTCAGAATAAGGACTCCTTAATTTCAGCAAACAACAGCAGGATAGGGTCAGTGACTTTCATCTATAGCTAACTCTGCATCCAATAATTATATAGACTTTGTGTACATCATAGATACCTGATTGCAATAAAGTAAATTTAAAAATGAATGGCCTTGGCTATTTATTTCAGTTCTGTTAAAACACATGAAATACACAGCCACAGTATCTAAAATAAACAAGGAGCAAACAAATTGCTTCATTTTAATGAAAATACAATATTCATCAATACATGATAAAAAAGTAAATCACATTAAGTGCTTTCATCCAGTCAAAGGGACTTCATCAGAATAACACCATTCTTCACATTGTTAATTTTACAGTGATAATCCCTCCCCTCTCATTCAATTAAAGGCTACTTCCTAACAAATTTAAGTTAAACAATTAAATCTGATCATTCTTACTCATACTAATTCATCCATCAAAAACATTCATTTACTAAAATACATTAAATACAGGTAGCAATCTTACTGTCTTGCTAGAAAATGTCTGAAATTAAAATCATCATCGTCAAGAAAACTAGACAGACAAACAATAGTAAGAATATACTTAATTCCCAAACATCAAATGTTATAACATGTTAAAATGTTAATTAAAGCTATTTTCATTTTAAATATTCACTCATATGTTAAATTACAATGCTGCCTTCTACCTTAAAACACTACTAATAAATACTATTTCATTCAGACCAAATTTAACATGGAATTAGACTTCAGCTGCCATTTAAGCTCTTTGACCTCTAACCAGTCTTTTCGTGTCCCCTACATTTTCTTCCAATTTTACATCTTCGACAATATAGAATTTAAAGGCATGACCATTGCAATCTTTAATATGTTTAAACAATGCATTATATTTGTCCCCTTTTTAATTTCATAAAAATGTTGAAAAATCCTTTTACCATATAAAAACTCGGACATTCTATACCCTGAGCGACATATACCACTCAACTACTCAGACAGTGCTACTTATGTGCAATATGTATGTCTCTGTATCCTTCAATAAAAAATATATCTTATTCCAAAATCCTGTGACATTGGCTGCAATGTCCACAGATCCCCATGCCCAGGGAGATGTTTACCTCCTTTTATCTCTTCACGAGGTTCTTAATACACACACACATCCTTTTATAAATAACTCTGGGTGTTTTTCTCCATTGCTGAAATAAAACATTGTCTATAGGAAAAAATGCTTCAGTTTCTGATAATCACATCCTAAAGAGCTTGAAAATCCAAACTGAATGTGAAAATCAACCCTCCTGCTGATCCTCCTTGTGGAAAACAAAATAATTTTACCTAACAGGGGGTAATATATCTGTTCCTGTCTTTTAGTCCAGACCTCTTGAGCTAAACTCATAACAAATGCCCTGAGATAGCCCCTCATTTCAAACATCTCCCTCAACTTAACACATTCTTCATAGAAAACATCATCTTGGGATACCATCCTAGTTAAATGGACCTTAACCAAAGTTCTGTTTTGGAAAAGGGGGTGCCAGCTGGTAAAGTGCAAAAGTGAATTTGAATGGGTGGGTTTTCTAAACATAGTAGATTCAAATTAATTCAATTCCATATTTTTAAAAATCAACACATCTAAATAATTCATCTCTTCACCATGGTGAAATTAAGAATCTCTGTTGCACCATTATTATAGAAAAACAACTCTTTCAATCTGTCCACTGTATCATCCCAAAAAATAAAGATGTCATCCAGGAAATAGCTGTACTGGGACCAGAATGTATTAAAAGAAGAATAAATATGTAATTCTGTTCCCAAAAAGCCACCACAAAATTAACAAATATGGGGGAATAAGCCACCCCCATGTTGACACCTGTTTTTTTGGTGAAACACCTGCAGCTCAAGAAATATAGTTATTAGTAGGCATGACTTCCATCATACTTCTAAATAAAATTAAGTTTGTATGGTTCAGTTGAATATTCATACATAGGTATTTATAATACTAGTGAAGACCTGGTTTATATGGGATAACTGAATACAAGGTTGTAATATCTATAGTCATAAAAATCAGTTGACCTTGGATAGTGAATCAGTAATTCTGGTTAAAAAATCCCACGAGTCCTTATATAGTTGACAGATAGTCATCATCTCCTTTTTAAGCTTATTATCAATAAATTTCACCAAATAACTAATTTTTGATGATGTTTCATCCATTATAGGGCATAATGGTGGATCATTCAAATCTTCATGCATTTTAGGAAATCCAAAAATAGTAAGGGTCCTCAGTGCATCTACCCCTAGAAAATCATATTTCTGTTTGGTAATTTGTCCCTGTGTCAAAAAATCATATAACATAAATCCATCTTATGATAGACAATGTGTCTCTGGTTAATAGATGCTTCTTCATATGTATCACTGTACAAGATGGTAAACATTTTGTAAATATAATAATGTGTATTCATAAAACCAAGCACCCACCCTTATCCAGCTTCATTAATCTAATTTGCCAGTCATTGGGTGTTGTAACATGATCTTTTCATCACAGGAAAGTTTCAGTTTCCCTAGTTTATTACTGCAATGTAAAACCTTCCTTATATCATTGTTTAACTTAAGTTTATTAGGAAGTATCCTTTAATTGAATGAGACAGGAGGGAGTTATCACTATAAAAGGAAAGATGTGAAGATTAGTGTTATTCTGATGAAGTTCCATTGACTGGGACAAAAGTGTCTGATGTATTTTTACTTTTTTATTGTGTATTGGTGAATATTATGTTTTCCTTAAAACAAAGCAATTTGTATGCTTCTGGCAGCCTGGTTTGTTGTTTCAGATTTTTAGCTTCATTTTTGTAGTGGAATTTGGTTTAACAGCCATACTATAAAGTAATCCATCTTGAGGTACACAAATCAAATTAGTCCTGTGAAGTCCATCACCTGCTGTATCTGGTTGTCTGTAAGGGATAAAAAAAATTACCTACTGCAAACAAGAATATTCTGTGTAAACTATGTCCTAAATGCAGTATTGTCTTGCAGACCTTGCTCTCAATCTCACTTTGTCTGTCACTCCAAACTACAGATTCCTGACACTGTTGCACCAATTACCCTCTATCATTCACTGTTTACAGGCTTTTGGCTTAATATCACTCACTGTGACCTAGAGAAAGAATCACAAAGCCTCAAAGAGCATGGCTCTGTGATTCATTTTCTAGATTGTATGAGGGACCATGCAGGTAACTCATAACTAAATAAGTATGAAATGTTTTCCTTATAGAGTTTTGTAGTCATGGCTTCTACAAACTTGAGCACCATGGCAGGTAAATGATTTTGCTTGGTGAAAAAAAAAGAGAATTTGGAAAAGTGATCCTGCCCAAATGGTGCTTCAGGCAGCCACCTATGCCTAAGGCTGGCCGTGCTTTCTCACTGTGTAAGTTTCTGGGTAGCATAGAGGATTTGTCTCCCTTATAAGGATTACAGGGCTTTTACCACTCTTTCTGTTTTTTTTCTTCATTTTATGTTATTCTTTTTGCTCTTGCTGTCATTATCCCTGTTCCCACTATCACTCTCTTTTCATGTATACAACTATCTTCACAGATTTCATCGGTGGGTCACAACACTCCCATTCTTAATTCAGACAAGTGTAGAAGCTATTTAACAGGTAACAGACATAGAGATTAAACACCTCATGCTGATGTCATGAAGCAAAACCTGAAATCAGTAACATACCACCTCAAACAGGAGCCAGTCTGTAACTGCCATATCTGCAATATACATAGATTTAAATGAGGTAGGAAACAAATTTCATACATATGTAATTCATCTTTCCAGATTTGATCCCTAAGTGTACCAGAAAGACCAAATCTTGAACAATGTGTTCAGTCTTTATGTTGAAAGTAGGCTATGAATAAAAAATAATAATAATAATAAAGAGTCTGTGAATGTGTTAATACTCTTGCCTTGTGCTTAATATATTTTAACATATCTAGGTAAGATACATGAAACGTTAGTAACATCTGATTTCTTGGTGGAGTGAGAAAATTTAATCTGTGATTTTTAACAATTATCCCCGGAAAGAATTCATCTTTGAGTAGAAAATATAACTTAATGGATGAAGTTGTCTCACTGCAAATGGCTATCCTGTCATGATGAAATCACAAAAAAGTTGCATCTCAATATTATTTCTGAAAGTGGATTTCAATTTCTGAAGCTTTTCAGGACTGGGAAATACATGGCCACTCACAATACCTTCAACTTTTCTTCAGCTAAGTCTTCCCTGCATTCCTTGAAACTTATTCTAAAGAAAAATCATTTCAATATAAGTGAGCTTTCCTGATTTGCACTTGAAGATCACACTTTACTAATGACAACTTTCTCTGTAGTCAGGATTTGATTTTGTGCAAAACTTTCTTGAATATGCTTTCAGCTGTGATTAGACTCAACAGTAATATGTTGCTTATATACAGTCTTGGAACTTGAGCCATTGAGACATTATTGGTAGCATTTCTTTTTCAGTTTGAATAAAAAGAGGGTGTGCATTTGTTAATGCTCTAGATGCATAATCAGTTGGTTTTCCTTCCTCTGTAAGTACTTCTAATCCTTGCTGACTAACATTAACTTATAGGGTTGGAGGTAAGTCACCGTCAAATATCACTCTTGATCTTCTGACTGAAATCAGACCATGTCATGCTGAAGCAGTTTTCTCAGGGGATAGTTATTTTTGACAAGTGTTGTATGTACCTTGATAGATGGTACACCATTCTCAAGAACCACATGAGACAAAGTATTAGTAAGTTTCTGCATGTTTGTTATTGCGCGCCCATTATCAGTATCTGACTGTAAACCATTCTCAGTCAAAAAGCAACCAATCTATTTTAATGGAGTAACACCTGCTTTCAACTTGGCTTTGTTGAGCTTTATGCTATGTGTCTTCAGTCTGTCCAGCATTGTAATCAGACCAAAATCCTACCTTGTAGCACACCAGACTAGAAAGTCATCAGTGTTCACAAAACCTTCAAGCCACTTTGCTGCTCCTTGCTGGAGCACTTGTGATACTGAAGACATCTCAAAAGGAAGCAATAAGACATTACAGCTAAGTAACAGTATAGTAAACACACAGAGGTAGGAATCCTCTTAGTCAAGCCTAATTTGCCAAACTCCTTAGTTTATATCAAACATCGAAAATAATCTAGCATTTGGCATTGTGAGTAGCTTTTCATGAATAGTCTGCAAAGGCTAATGTTTTCTCTTTCACCTTTTGTTGAAATTTTGTGGATCAGTATGAATTCTGACATTGTCCTGTTTAACTAAAGTCACCATACTTTTGACCCACTCAGCAGGCTCGCTGTATTTAGTGTAACGTCTCTTCTTGCACAAAATAAATACAATAGAAAACAGGAAATATCCAATATGTAATCCTCTAATGAACAGCCTACTTTTGAAGTTAACATATATCTTCAGTGCAATTTTGATCTCAAATATCACTTTTAGTCATTCCATATGCCTCAGTTCTTGCTCATTTTCAGTTGTATGTGCAATGTGTGTGGCACCCTACAAACAGATTAAGGCATTGCTTCTGCTAACACTTTAGTTATGATTTTCTACCTATAAATATCCCAAGTCAATAAAGCTTTCACTATATCACCGTGATTCCTTGCTATTCTTAGCAATTCTGCAGTTATTTAAAATGTACAGATATAGGAATAATAACAGACTACAAACTGTACCTTATAATTTAAGTAAGGATGAGTACAAAATCATGTGTGACCTGTGTAATGATTCCAACATTAGGATTATGCAACCTGATAAGGGTGGGGGGTTGTGTTATATGACTGTTGATTATATGAATGAAATACAACTAATATTGCAGGATTCTGATAGGCATGAGATATCCTCTATTAATGAGGTTAATATCGCCTACAGGAGAATTGATGCCTTGTTTGAGTAATATCTCATTGAAAACAGAATTGATAATGAATTATACCACTACTTGAAAGTTGAACATCCCATTTTGGCTACGATGATAGGTATTCCCAAGATACACAAGGACATCTATCATCCACCTTTTAGACCTATAATATCTGGTAGAAGGTTTAAAACTTTTCCTTTTGGGAAAGTGGTGGATACTTGGCTGAAACCCATATATATGAATGTTGAACATATAGTTCAAGATTCGTGGGACTTTTTGGGAAGGTTAACCCCCACCATATGGCAACCCAACTTAACCTTGGTCACCATAGATGTTGTAGATTTATTTACCTGTATCCCATGTGAAGATGGGATGGAGAGATTCATCAATAGCATACGCAGGTACACTGATTTAGCATGGGACAGAGTGACTTTAATTGGTGAATTTATGAGCTTGGCCTTGGATTACAATTATATATTCTTTGAGGGGGAATTTTACAGGCAGAGCAAGGGTGTAGCTATGGGGGCGGCTAGTGCCCCAATATATGCTAACTTAGTTTTATTAGATTGGGAAAATGAGGTAATATTCAGGAGTGAATATTATAAACAGATTAAATGCTATGTCCATTTTTTGGATGATGTATTTATTGTATGGGATGGGATGGGGATGTTAACGATATACCAAATTTTGTTCAGTATCTTAACACATCCACTACTTATTTAAAATTTACTCATCAGTTCAGTTCTGAGGGCATAGCATATCTAGATACCTATATTTCTACCACTACCAGTGGTTTTAAATCTAAGATATATAGGAAGAGTACATTCAATAATTCATATCTGGAATACAATAGCTGTCATCCCGTTAAGTTAAAAAATAACATAGTTAAAGGACAGTGTATAACATCGGAATATGGAGAGATGCTGTGAGAGCTGAACTTTATTGGTTCTATGTTTAGAGAAAGAGGATTTCCAAAGTACGTTGTGGATGATGCTATTGGGTATGTCAGCAGTCAGTGGGATATTAAATGTAAAACATTATTAGGTACTTATAGTAGGAATAATGATTCTCCCAATATGAATAAAGATGGTCCTGATTATAACAGGGCTTGTACACTACCTTATAATTGTCACACTGAACAGGTAAAGAAGATCATTAGAAATAATTGGAATATTTTAAAGTGTGATGAGAGGTTATTTTCTTTACTTGGGAATGAACCTAGATTTGTTAATAGTGTAGGTAATAATTTAAAAAAGAGATTTGAAGGGAATGGTTCTTTTCCAAAGGGACGAAAGAATGGTACAAGAAAATGTGGACACTGTAACCAGTGTGGAGCAATATTAGAAGATATGTTAGTTGAGGTAGGTAATACCAGTAAAACTGTTGTACATTTTTGCTATGGCAATTGTCAAACAAAAAATGTTATTTATTTTGCGTTATGTACTTCATGTCCCAGTTTTTATGTAGGACAGACTGGGAGGCATTTAAAAGATAGAATATATGACTATTTATATGCAATTAGGAAAAAGGATGAAAATAATGCGTTATATAGGCATGTTAGGGATAGTAAAAGTAATACTACATTTACATTTGCCTTATTAGAGGTAGTTAATATATCCAGCAGAGGTGGTAATATTAAGGCAATTTTGGGTGACAAGGAGGTTAGGTGGCAGATTTTATTGAATGCCACTATAACTTCTGGTATCAATGAATATATTTCAATAAAACCTGTGTTGCAAGCTAGGCAATGATGCATTCAGCAACATATGAAAGCTATGTATATATTTTTTGGCATGTAGTTTTTTAAAATAGTATAGGTGTCTATTGTATATTTCTTAACATTTTAGGCATTGAACAGTTGTTATTTTATTTTATTGTAATTTTATTGTAATTTGTTCTTATGAATGTATATGTTTATATATTGTTTAATATATTGTTCACTTAGTAGATAGGTAGGATCAATGTCAGGATATACTTGTATTTTGAAATCTTGAAGGTTCTGGAATTTTTAATTAGTTTTGAAGACGTGTAGTGATTGGTGGGTTAAATTATTTAAACAACGTTTGGCAACAGATGAGGTTCTGATGAAGTCTAAATTACTATTAGATGAAAGCGCTTAACCTGGTGTAGTTTTAATAAAGTAATTGTGTTGTATAGTATTGCTGTTTTACTGATTTTTATAGTGAATTCATGGTGGACTCATATTTTTATATTGTGGATTTTGCAATTTTTGCCAATGTCTTGCTATATACACCATTGTTTCACACACACACACACACACACACACACACACACACACACACACACACACACACACACACAGACACACACACACGCATTGTATATGTCACCCTTTTCACCATTGTTTCTGCATTGTACACATTATACCTAAGACTTAACTGACTGTCCCATTCGAAACTCTCAAATGACTGCATCTCTGAATGGTCTGAGGTCACTCTCACAAATTCTCACAACACTGCATTTTAGACAACTTCTGCACTTTATTTGTAGTTCTGCGCTTCCTAGTTTGGTCACACTGTGCACATTTCTCATTTAGACTAGCATAATTCATTATTTAGTCATGCAAAGAGTCACACAATCTGCTCAATATATATATGGTTATTTTAATTGTGCCAACAAAGTGACCTAATTAACAGATGAAGCTCATTTTTTTCTTTGATTACTTCATCATATTTTACCAATAAATAGATGGACAGAGTCCCAACATTGAGCTGGTATTTTTTTTTGACAAGTTGGTGTTTAAGTTTTGGGGACATCTCAGTTATGTGCACATTTTTTGTAGGATTATGAACAGGGTAACAGACTGTGCTATGAGGTGTACCAGCAATCTTAGTGAACGAGTTTATGTTAGAAGTCATGCTCACATGCTTGCAGTGTTGTACAGACTCACTATCCAAGTCACATAAGGATCATGCCATGTCTAACATACCATCACCTCCACAACAAGGACATATTTGACTGCTATCATATGGTCAGAGGCACCATATTTCAGCCATTGCACATGTGCTGTCCTCACAAAAAATGTCATGGAATGCATAGAATACAGATCCCTCTGGACATGAAGATATCTGTCGCTGCATCCATTAATCCTGCTCAGACCTCCCATTGACCTTTAGAGGACACTGTGCATGTATCCCAGGCATCTGCCTTAAGAATGAATACACCAGTTCCTGAATGTAATGTTGCAGTGCATGGAGGAGAATATGTGATTCCCAACAACTTTAGAGGAGGGAAACACCACAGTTTTTGGCTGTGAAGGCCCTGCCTGTCAACATGATTAGTGGTACGTTAACAAGAAGGGGCTCTACTCCAGCTGCCAGGTAATTATCAATGAAAAGGGTGACATATACAATGTGTTTGTGCATGAGTTCCACATCTGACACACATCCAACCTATACCTGCAATTTGTGTGGGGTTACTTCTCTGAAGTATATTGAAGATGCCAGATGGGCCTAGGAGCCATGATACATGACACCCATAAAAATCCCACAAAGGATATCCAAAAGACAACATACAGCTCAACACTGCTGCAAATTTGAAACATCACTGAGTGTGTGCTTGGACTATTCAAGGCTCACATCCATTGTGTACATTAATCTGGAGGCATGCTATGGTATATTCTGGAAATCTGCAGCAAGATATATATGCTTTCTATGCAGTTCTGCATAACATGATTGGAAGAAGACAACAATAGCAATGTAGTAGGCAATTACAGATGGAGATCCAGGCAGGTTATGACTGTCAGTGTAGGAGGTGCCAGTTGAGGAACCATTGGAGAAACTGGCTGCAGAAGATGATTTTGAGGCACAGGTAGGTACAATATGTTGTGGCACTAGCAGAAAGGCAATGTCTGGTCAACAACTATGGATAGATTTGACACAGCGGATTAAAACTGATACATGCAATGCTAAATCCATGCTATGCTTTACAGTGCATTGACTGGCCACATAAAAAGAAGAAATACTGCAAACTTCTGCACAAAAAACAACCAGTAAAACCAAAGTGCAGATAGAGAATTCCGGTTAAATCGTACCAGTTTTATTACAAGTCCAGAACACGAAGACACACAATATCACAGCAATATGAACGCCAATTAATATCCACAAGCATTTTCATCTTGTATTAAAGACTTCATCAGATGAATGACAAATCCATTAGTGACTATATATATAGTACCATTAATTAAATAATCAATTAATCAAATAAAATTAATTAAAAAACACTTAAAACCAAATTCTCATTAATAGTTATTATAAAACTGCCCAGTATGTATATCAATTATAAGTTACGTTAAAAATTCATTAGAGAGTGTATATAAGTACCCTATTTCCATTTTTTAAAAAAAAACTAATTCATTTAATATGTTAAAAAATATAATAAAAAATAAATAAAATGAATTTCATTCTACATTCAGCACTATTGTCTCTCAATTGATTACTGCCATTTCATGGCGAATCTAGGTAGTGCCTGTTTACAATTTGGCAGACCTTAATTTTAATAAGGGTTTGATGGAAATAAATTCATTTAAACCAGGAGGGTGGTCTGCTTGTAGGGATACCTGCCACCATAATTACTTAAATTCTATCGTGTCCTCCCAAGGACCACCTCTAATATTGGTTTTAATTTGTTCCAAAACCGTAAATCCAAAAGTAGCTTCTGGGCAATTTTTAGAGTGCTTAAAAAGTGCATTAGTTTCTTTGTTAACTGAAATTTCATATATATGCTCGTATATCCTTCTCTTGAGCATTCTTTCAGTTTTTCCAATATAAAAAGAACTACATTTTTACACACTGCTAAATAAATTATTCCTCTGGAATCACAATTGTGATAATCAGTATTATAAACCCATCTTCTTCTACTTTCCAAATAATATTTGTCTATATTAAGGATGTAAGGGCATTGTTTGCATCGGCCACATTTAAAGGTACCTTTTCTTCCTTTATTTTGTGGCCCTCCCTGTTTATTTTCCAATATACCTTTCATGTTAATTGAATTTTTATAAGTAATCTTCTGTGGTATGGTCTTCACAATGTCTAAATCAGTGATGGCTATAAAAGTTCGCCACTCCTTTAAAAATACCTTTTTTACAAAGTTATTAATACCATTATATTCCAAAATTAAATTAAGCCCATAATTTTCACCATTTATCTCTTTATTTAGTTCAAGGGTTTTCCCTTTATTGTTTATAATGGGTTGAAATTTAGTTAACCTCCCTTCCTCCATGTCTTTTCTTATGTGGCTTACAAAATCAAATGGGTACCCTCTTTCTAAAAACATGCTTTGTAATAAATCACATTCAATAATAAAATCTTGATTAAAACTAGTCATTCTGCTGCCTCTTACAAACTGTCCCTTGACTATATTTTTCTTACAGTGCTTTGGATGAGCACTTTCATAATGTAGGAAGGAATTGCAGAATGTAGGTTTCCTATATACTCTGCTTTCAAAATGCATGTCTTTCTTATAAATTTCTATATCTAAATAAATTAAATTATAATCAGAAATTTTGTATGTAAATTTTAAAAACTTGGTTGTATTATTAATATACACCATAAAATCATTCAACTTGTCTATTCCTGCTGTCCAAAAAATTGCTATATAGGGTACTTATATACACTCTGTAATTAATTTTTAACGTAACTTATAATTGATATACATACTGGACGGTTTTATAATAACTATTAATGAGAATTTGGTTTTAAGTGTTTTTTAATTAATTTTATTTGATTAATTGATTATTTAATTAATGGTACTATATATATAGGTCACTAATGGATTTGTCATTCATCTGATGAAGTCTTTAATACAAGACGAAAACGCTTGTGGATATTAATTGGCGTTCATGTTGCTGTGATATTGTGTGTCTTCATGTTCTGGACTTGTAATAAAACTGGTATGATTTAACCAGAATTCTCTATCTGCGCATTGACTGGCCACACCATGTGTAAGACATAGCCTGCTCATATAACTTAGTTATGTGGGCAGGCTACAGTAATCATCATATGCTCATGTGAGGAGAGGCACATGGTGACAGAACTCAGCAATGGGCACATTGTTTGAGTGGTGTGTTTCTAAGGATGTAGATTGGGGTATGTAATATGGCTAGAGAACTGGAGAGAGCTGGCTATACTGTGCAAGAAGGGTGTGGTGTTCCTCAAAAGTGATGATGTCCACCAATGTTATATGTTCAGAATGTGCCACAAAGGACATCTAGCTCCTGTAGGTGTGGTTGTACTATGTGTATGTGTGCGTGTAATAGGTGTTGTGGGGCCACAGGTGTCAAGGATTCAGACCATGGACATCAACAGCCATGGTTGCTCCCCCTCTGAGGAGTGGCACTGCCATCTACTTTATCAGAAGAGATGGTGAATCACAAGACTGGGATCACCTCTCTATGGCCTGTGCCCACCCACAACATGCTCCACGACTTCTGGAATATATATTTCACCAGGCACTCCTCTAGTAGCGGGAGAAGAAAAGGTATCAGCATGGGAATGTCACCTGAATGAACTGTGGAGTGAACCTACAGTACACCTGAATAAACTGTGGAGTGAACCTACAGTACAGACAGAGGAGCAATGGGATGAGAATGTCATTTGCCCCAATATGTAGCGACAGTGCAGGTAGCCATGTACTTGAACAACATGACAATGAGGTGGGTCATGTGCTGAAATCCCTCATGTACCTTGTCATGCAGATTACATAGGACAACTATAATCTCTACCATGGTGGTGATGGTATTTGCCTATGCCGGAAGAATTGCCCTGCACACCATTGAGTAGTACCTATTTTGGCATCCTTGTCAGGCATTAAACAGGAGGTGTGATGGTGAGAGTCACCAGCTTACCTCTCTCAACCCATCTCCACATTCTGTAGACATACCTTTGCTCACTTCAGGTGCACTGAAAAGGGTTTGATTGTGTCACCTGAAAAGGTGTGCTGAGCATGAGTTGTTCTTCCTTGGGTTCAGATGAGATGGAAGCAAGTATCATAGCCAACACAGCTGTGTCACCGGATAGAGTGGTGGTACTGTGCCTTCCACAATCATCAGCCACAAACAGTAATGCTGTGTCCTCTAACTGCTGTACTATAAGACCACCACTGTCATCACCATCATTGTCTGATACAGCACTGATATCAGGCGGAACCTGTTCCGTAGAAGATGACTATACAACTGCAGCAACTGTGAAAAGAGACGATAAAGACTCATGCGTGACATTACAGATATATGCTATTTCCATATCCCAGTTATGCCCCCACATTACATATAACCATATATCTCAAATGTCTGGCATTTTCTGAAAAATACCAGATTTTAACTTAAAATAATAAAGAACCACAAAATTTCAAGCAATTTATTTTAAATGGCAATTTTCTACAGTATCTGGACAGCTGTCAGGTAAGACAGATTGTCCTGTCACCTATCCACATCACTACAGCATTACTGGAAGTGCTTTACCGGTATATGACTGCATGCAAGGAGAAGTGCAAGGGATGACTGCAAGATTGTAGCATGACGGCCACAGAAAACACTGAAAATGTGCTCAGTTAACCTCTGCACACTAGCACACGTGCTCTGCAGAGTGAACACAGACAGGAAAGCAGGGTTCTGCGGGATGTGACAGTATGCATTCATGCTGTATATTTAGCATTTGTTACATGAATGGCAATCCAGAAGTTTGATTAAGCTATGATGTTATTGATTAGTAATTAGTGACTGAGAATTTACCCAGTGCATAGGGACAGAATTTACAACAGACAGAGAAACAGTCCACCTTTGTAAATTGAAAGGGGATATTCATATTTACACGAGTGAAAATAGTTTATTTTTTCAGGCAGCTCCTCCACAGATAAGAAGGTAAATAGTAGGAAATTGACTTTTTCAGATGCATTTATCAAAAAATCAGCAAGAGTGAGAAGTTCCTTGTGATGAAAGTTATGTGAAAAAATCATAACAGCTTAAATGGACAATTAGGACAGCTAAAGAAGAATAGATGTGAGTTCAGTTGGTGCAAAAAATTAAGGTCTTGCTGAGCTGATATTGTCAAGGCTGCAGGATGATGACGGCATGCTGCATTTTGCAGTGAAGTTTAGCTAATGACAGAGTAAGGTGGCTAGAAAATGAAAATAGAGTCTGGGGGCATGAATATGTTGTAAAAGAAGAAAAAGAATCCAGGAGTACAAATATGCTAACTCTTTCACAACGATTAATTCAGTTTGTTGTGTTTAATAATGGGGGTATCCATTGTGGGGTACTTATTTCAGTCAGAAAACAGATTCAGTAAACTATTCATAAACAGAGACTTATGACAGACAGACAAAGATAGCACACATCCCAAACGATTCTGTAAGTGGTGAATAATAGATCTAAATAATGTGTACTCCAGATGTGACAAATTAAATAGTACACACAAGCCCAGATTTTGTCAGAATCTCTTGCCTGGTTTGGTACAGCTCTGTTAGACATGGCTCTTCAGGTTTATTTTTTTGGTTTGTACTGTGACTCAGTGTGCAGGTGAGACACAAAGGTCATTTTCTACTTATCAGTGTTAATAGCTGTTTAACTCTTTTGTAGTACCTGTCAAATTAAACTCTCCAAACAAGTTAAAGCACATGTACTTTTTTTTTTAATTTGTGTTTCTGAGTAGTATCTCACAGTCCTACTGAAAGCAGAAGCAGTCAGTGCAAAGGACTGAGGCTCTGAGCTGTTAGTAAGCGGCTTCCTGTAGCACATGGTACATGGTTTGATTCCTTCTATTTCTGTTTGCCTACTAGATGAAACTGAGCAAATCACTTAACCAGACAATGCACCTGAGTTATTCCTGAGAAGGGATATGCTTGTTCATTAGGTTTACCCAGGAAACAATAAAATAAAGTATTATGTTTTATAACTGTTTTTTTATCTGTTTAATCACAGCCTCACTTCAGGCATTGTCCCTACCGAATGGCGTACTGCTACATTCATGCCTCTCCACAAAGGAGGAGCGACTACAGACCCTGGGAACTATCGCCCCATTATCCTGACAAGTCTGATATGCAAAGCTATGGAATGCATCATCATGGAGCTAATAAACAAAGATATAGGGACCCTCCAAACTCTGGATCCCACACAGTTTGGTTTTGTGAAGGGTAGATCATGCCTGCTCAACTTGGTCGACTTCTTTGAGTCAGTCACCAGAGTTGTGGATGAAGGCAAGGTGGTTCATGCAACCTATCTTGATCTCGCCAAGGCCTTTGATACCATTCCCCACTCAGGAATCATAGAAAAACTCACTATGCTACAACCCCTATATCACTAGGTGAGTTGCAAACTGGTTCACAGATAGAACCCACAGTGTGAAAGTAGCTGACTCCAAGTTAGACTATCAACCAGTCACGAGTGGGAGTCCCGCAGGGTTCGGTCCTGGTTCCTCTTCTGTTTGGTATCTACTTCTCTGAAGTCCAGGCCAACACGAAGGGACTCTGGGTGACAAAGTTCACAGATGATTGCAAGTTGGGAGCCATAATTAAATCCCCAAGTGATGTTGACATCCTTCAGAAAGGCCTCATTGAGACCAATGACTGGTGTCAGAACCATGGCCTTAAGCTCAATTCCAAAAAATGTGTCGTCATCCCCTTCGGGAAAAGTCCTGTTCTCATGAAGTACCACATTGATGGTAGTCCACTGAACACAGAAGGCATCATAAGAGATCTGGGAACACAGGTTGACAGCAACCTCCCTTCTGAGGCCTTCATCAAGTACAATGCCCCATTTAGCATGTCCCTCACTAGACACCAACAGCAACTGGAGAGGCCACAAAAATACCTCACAAAGAGGATCTTAAGCCTTAAATACTTGTCCTATATTGACAGACTCAAAAAACTCCAACTATTCTCTGTTTCATATCGCCTACTTAGAGGCGATCTCTGTTGACTTACAAAGCCATGTCTGACCCAGCTCTGTTAGAAATGCTACATCGAAAGAAATCCCAATCCCTCCGCACTACATGCTCCAGAGACCTTAATCTCATTACCACAATCAACAGAACAAGCTGGAGGGACAGATTCCTAACCCAGAGATTGCCCATGCTATGGAATAGACTTCCCATACATGTCAAGCAGAGCTCCTTACTGGCCCTCTTCAAGAGAAATCTTGATGAGTGGATGGGAAATAGAAAATTCAATCCAGGAATTATTCCAGTGGCTCTACTTGAGAGATGCACTGGGAAGGGGAACTAAGGTCGGGTGGCACGATGCCAGGGTAATCCTATGGGCTAGGCTTGTAAAGGCTCCAGGGTCATTAGTCTAGTACACACATATGAACCTATGAACCTATGCAATGATAATTATCTGTTCAGATTTTTGCCAGAAGTACCTACTTCTCAAGAGCTTTTACCCAGATTTTACATCTGCAGGTTGAAAGGAATGCATATTACCAGTACGAAAAGAATGTAAACACACATACCCTGTGTGGTATGCCATTATGCCTCCATCCCAGATGTACCTGTGGAGAAGAAAAGTTGTTATTAAGTATCTCTGTGTACATAGCACATATGTGCCTCTAAGTCATGTTACTGGCATAAAGTGATACCAGCCTGATACCTAACCAACAAAGATGTGGAAAGGTGTATCCAGCTCAGCTTTGCCACTCAGGTCTCTGACAAATATTGGTGTCTGTCCTGACCGCCCAGATAGGGGCAACAGGATTCTATTTTTATCAGTCATAGTGGCCATCCTCTTCCTTGTAGTGGGATGGGCCTAAAGACAATAATACAAGATCATGTTAGTGACCATTCTCCAGACAAGATGGTCTGCCATTTTGTTGCCACTGATATGATTAATGTTAGACACACCTGTTCACAAAAGGCTTTGTCACGTTTATCTGTCAGTAGTATCTATCATCCATGTTCATGGAGAACATGGGAAGGTATGTCTTTCTCTAGCTGGAAGAACTTTTCTAAGTGTTTTTTTTTTCTTTTGCCATAGCCTGAAAATGTGGACATAGAGCTATAGTCAGTGAGTGGACATATATTTGCAACATTTACTGTGGTATGCACACAAAGCAGCATCTCTGGCACCAATAGGTGCATCCCTACCACAACATAATATGAAAAGACAGGTTCTTACAGTGTCCTTGTAGAACAGCATGGGGACAGACTATGTAGTGGCATGCAACTTGTCAGCAGCATAGGCATAACTATACTCAGTATAGCACATCCATCACATTCTCCACATATATACACTAGCTCACTGTCAATTAGTCAGGTCTATATTATTTCAGTGAATGCTTAAAATAGCGAACGCTGATTTATCGACCCAATAAAGTCGAAATTTCTAAATCCTGAACACACAAAACAGCAATTTTTTTTCCCAGGGGAAAAAAAATCACTGGGCTGTGTTCAGGGCTTTGCCATTTCCTCCACTGTAGTGCGATCCCGGAGTTGGTATACTTAAGGGGGGGCACAGCCCCCCACATTGGGGGTGTGAAGCCCCCACTTTATTTTGTGTTTGGATTTTTTTTTTATGGAGCATTCCATGTGTTCTGGATTTAGGGATTTCGACTTTATTGGGTTGATTAAACAGCAATCGCTATTTTAAGCATTCGCTGAAATAATATAGTCCCAATTAGACTGTATTCTGGCCCTGACTCACATTGTCCACTAAGTTACATATATGATAGAAAGAGCCTGGCAGTGTGCACTGCAACATCGGTGCTGAGTAACATATGTCTTAATGCATCTTGCACCACCCCACAGCCACTAGTTAGCAAGGCTAATTCTGTTCATACCTCAGGCCCATCCCAGGTGTCCATCATTTCAGTACATCTTGTGCACCTCAAGCAACTGTCTGCATGTAGATACAGACTACCCCCCCAAATTAATACATGTTTAAGTAGTAGATATGACCCATGTCCACTTTTACAAGTCCCACCAATCTGTAATTTATAATGAACTTTGGTAATATAATGCAGAGATCAGTCACAAACCTTTCTGCCCCCCCCCCCACATATATCATCTACTGGTAGGTAGATGAGGAGCAACCTCCCTATAACAACAGCAAGACAGTAATGTTTCTCACACATTTCTAAGCATGTTAATTTTCCAGAAAGACTTACCAAAGCAGCTGAAACTTTGTCCTTCCATTCTGTACAAATCTCAAATAAATACAATACTCCTATTTTGCTCTTCAGCATATTTCTGTAGCAAGATGAGCACTGCAATGGCCTCAGTTATGCTGCTGATGTAGTTAAGGGTAAATGTCTCTAAACTGCATATTTTGTGCAATGTATGCCAGATCAAAACTGAACAGTATGGCTGACAGAAATATAAATACATAAATGCATATTGCACACACTTCCTTTATAAATTTCATATTCCTAAATATATTAGAATACATCAAAGTTTCAAAAGCTTCAATTTCTTAAAAAATCAAAAGTTCAAAAATTCAAACAAACTTTTAAATGTTTAGTCCCCCTAGGACGAAGGGTACCATAGGTAAAAATATACGTTGTTTTTAATAGATTTAACTTAGATTGAAAGTCCCCCCCTCACTCCTGTACGTTGCGCCAAAACACTAAAAAATAGAGAAGCCCCATTACTACCATGCTCCAAAAAAAGTGTTGCGCTACAGGGCTGTCCCTCCTTTCATTCCTAATGTCAGCCAAGTGTTCCAACAACCTTACTCTCACCATCCTTTTTGTCTGTCCTTTGTACCAATGTATACCTTCACAACTACATCCCAAAATGTAAACATCCCCACAAGATTTGCAACTAAGTCTTTCATTTGCAAAATATTTATGACCATTTATGGTGGAACCTGACAGATTATGTATTTTGTTGCACATACTACAATTACCACATGCAAATGATCCCACCTGCTTACTGGTGGGCCATACAGTTCTGACTGATCTATTGAGAAGTTTCTTTAATTTGCAATATCGACTAAAAGGGAACGTCACTTTCTCAGGAAAGATTGTACTTAAAAATTCATCAGAAATAATCATAGGCCATAAAATCCCTGATTAGTTTATAAGACGTTCTGAAAATGGACTATACCTGGTAACATAAAATAACTTCTCTATCTCCTCTATACTCCTCTCATTGACCCTGCCAGAAAAACACCAACCTTGAATAGACCTCCTTACCTCTCCCCTACCCTTTACCTTTTTTCTAGCTCTTCTCAAGACCTCCTCTGAATATCCCCAGAAAGCTAGTCTGTGCTCCACTTCCAAAAGAAAGTGGTCCCACAATTTTGCATCTTGATCTTTTGCTTTTACAGATACAGGTGGAACATTCATTAGTATTACTGATCTAATTAAGGAACAGTTATCAGGACATAACCCCTTAAAAAAACATACTTATCTCTTCCCAATATACATTTAATTTCACAATCCATAAACATGTGCCTCCAGATAACTTTTACATCTTCACTACATCTCCATAATGTTTACATCTTCACCACATCTTCATCAAACTGAGACTTTATAAGGAGTAACAAACATTCTATGTATGTATTTTCACATAAAAAACTTTCCAGTATAAACTTGAAGATGTTTGACTAATAAGATTTAAATAACAAAGTTTTATTCTTATCATGTATTAAGTCACACAATTCACTACTGTCTAAAAAGTTCCAAAATTTTGCATTGAAATTATTATTATTGTTATTTATAATTGACTTCTATAGTTTTGACAAGCCTCATTTGTATGTTAATCTGCCTTCAATATCAGCATTCATATATTTATATATTTATATAATTGGGCAATAATGTTCAGTTCCTCATCACTCATATTATCCACAAATTAATCTGATTTCTTACTGATGGATAATATTAACTGGTTAGCAGATTCATCCAACATATATTATTTCATTAAATGTTGTGAGGACTTAGCATTTTGTTTTTCAAAGGAATCAGACCATCATACTAATCCATTCCTTTTTAGTAAATTCATTTCAACAGTGTTTTGAGTGTCCTTAACTTTAAGGGTATATTCAGTGGGAAAGCACAAACATTTCCATTTTGATATTAGTGGATTTTTAAAATAAGATTTCTTAACTGTTTTAAGAATTGATTTCATATATGCAGAGTCTAAAAATTGAAACTAATTTCCATATGAAGTAAATTTTGTTAACCAGGTGAACAAATTATCACATACTTCTAGTTTATCATCTTTAAAAATATATATGAATTTAGTACAATCTGCTCCTGGATGGGTTTCCATTGATAAAGATAAGTTCAGTCTATCCAGACTATAATAGAGTTAAAACTTACAGCAATAGAGTAAGATTATACATCTGTGAAGCTAATACCACCATACTCCCATAGCCTTATTTGATTTCTATAAGCAATTCTCATTTTCTAGGATACCATAAGAATGAAGTTAACATTAAAGTTATTAACTGCAATATACACACACACACAAACACACACACACATATATATATACATATATATATATATATATATATATATATATATATATATATATATATATGAGATCTTGGGTAATATAATCATTTTAATAAGTATTAACCTATCCACAAATGTAAATAAATATTCATTCCATTTTGTAATAAGAGGAAACACTTCTCAAGTACTTTTTCAAAATTATTATTAATAATCTTATTCACATCTTGATGAATTTTTATTCTGAAATGTTTTCTTTTCCTTCCCAATTATATTTATCTTTAAACTTACTGTCTAGTAATTGATTTAACACTGTTTCAGTTTTATTATTAAATTTCAACAGTGATACTTCTTGAAACTTTTCAATTTTATCATCTATTTTTTCAGTTGAATAATTTAAATCTCCTATAGTTAGTAAAATATCATCTGGAAAAAAGTGCATTTTAGATTGACAATCTTTATTACTTGAGAATCCATCAGATTTTCATTGCTTTTTATACTGTTAGCTAAGGTTTCAGTAACCAATGCAAGTAGTAAAGGAGACAAAGGACATTCTTGTTTTGTGTCTTTGGTTAAAGAAAATCCTTGAGAAATGTAAGATCTAATTTTAACATATGCTTTGGAGTCTATATACAGGTTTTTAATATTCCAATAAACTGTTCTGTAAATGCAAATGTTTCTAAAGTTTTAAACCAGTAGTTTCAAACTACAGAATCAAAAACTCTCTCGATATCTAAGTTAATTAAGGCCAATCTTTGTTCATTCCTTTGATAAATTAAATATATTTACTACCATTTTATATTATTATATGCTAATCGATTGACTATAAATCCCATTTGATCTCTATTAATTATCTACTATATTTCTTAATATTGTGATAAAAATGGAAATAAAAATGTTATAGTTGGCATTTAATAATGAGGTCTGTATGAGGAGGCTAACTTATTATCCTTTCCTTATTTAAGTATAGGTGAGATTACAGAGAATTTCCATGAGGGAGGGATTATTTTGTCACTCTGGGATTATCCTGAAAATGTCACTCAATAATTCTAAAATATTTAACAGAAACAGACTATATAATTCCAAATTAAAACCATCTAACTCTGGAGCATTAACATGTTTGCATTTTTATTGCTTATTTAACTTCTTTCATGGTAATGGGCTTATTCAGATGAAATATTTATTGGTCATTAAGTTTACTAGTAACATTTTTCTTTAAATAATTGTCAATTTTGCAATCCTCAGGATTTTTTTTTATCTTAAGATGATCCTCCATATCTGAAGTAAGCTTTTTAGTGTGAGGATTTTGCATATTATTGATTTGTGTCTTTTGTTTAACATCTTACTTCTATTAGTCATCACATAACTATGCAATTTTATTTTTTTCTAAATCTATATGTACTTTATGCATTAAAACTCTTTGATACTTTGCAACAACTTCAGTATTATCTAATTTATTTGTTTGTTGTTCAAACCTTGCTTTATGTATTTTACCTTGTACTTCTAACAACTCTTTATCCCATTCTTTCATTTTACTATTAGCACATCTTCCCATTCTGTCTTTAATATGCATTTTAGGGAGTCCCATAGTATGACATTACCAACCTGACCATTACCATTTAAAGATAAAAAGTTCTCAATTTGTTCCTTATGGTAACTCTTAAACTTTTTTAATTGTATGATATATACTGGGATTCTACAAATAATCTGAAATTTTCTTGTATCCATTGCCATCATAGCCAGCCTTAGGCATAGGCCTAGGGCATCACTGTAGTGGGGGCGCTTTCCCAGTATTTATCTGGTGTAGGTAGACCAGGATGGGGGCACTGGCTGGTGTCATGGGGGCGCTATGGAGCCCTTTTGCCTAGGGCACCAGTTGACCTAAGGCCACTCCTGATTACTATATTAATATTTAGTGTATTATTTATTTTTTTATTTTTTTTATTTTACATTTGTTGACCAGGCTAGTCTAACTGGATATATATCCATTTTCAGTAGAGGCCTGGGGAGAAAAGCTCCACATAAAACAGATAAAGAAAGAGAACATTAAAACTTCAGTTACAGAACATTAGAGTTACAAATAGCTTGACAGACAAAAAAACAGGTGTTTCAAGGCAATTTAGCATACATGGAATACAGAAGAACATGTAGAACAAACACGAGTTAAGATAACCCTTTTTGATTCCCAGCTTAAGGTTAAGAGAAAGTAACATGAGAACAGACTAGTTAAAAATAGGATTGGAGAGTTAGTGGGGGGGGGGAGTCATAAAAGAGACAAATGTCATTTCTGGTTTTCCTGGGTACAATAAGTACAACTGGAAGGTACAGGGCTTAAAATGGCAATAAAGTGAGTAATAGCATTGGAAAAACTGATAAAGATAAAAATAGAGAAAGTCTTAGGGTTAGTACAGCGACATAGCCAGTGGCTGGTAAGGTGTGATTTGAGTTTCTTTTTGAAAAGTGTAGTAGAGGACAGAGATGTAAGTTCACTAGGAAATAGGTTCCAACTTTTCCCTACAGTGTTAGAGAAAAGGGAATATCCTGCTTTATTGTTGGGTTTATGTCTGGATACAAGAAGTTTATTAGCTGAGCGTAGGCTTGAAAGATTTTTATATGGGCTGATTAGACTTGTGAGAATTGGTGTTTTATCTGGGTGATAAAGGGTTTTATGGGCAATAATCAGTTGATGGAATAAGATTTGATTATGCAATTCAAGCCAACCCAGTTGATTCAGATTTTGGCAGTGGTGGGTTCTAAAAGGGGAACTGGTGGCAAATCTAGTAATATTATCATAGGAAATTGACAGCTTCTGGAGGTTGGTTTTGGATAAATTTGCATATATAGGAGAAGCATAAAAGAGAGTGGAGATAAGGTGGGTGTGGGCAATAGTAGTTCTAGCTATGGGAGTAAGGAAAGGCTTAATTTTATAGAGGGAGCCTAGTTTTTGGTTTACTGATTGTATTGTGGTGTTGAAATGAGCATCATAATTAAGGCTGTGGTCAATAGTTACTTCTAAGATTTTGGTGGTAGTGTCAGGAGATATGACTGTACCATTTTTTGATTTGATAGAGAAGTGAAGTGGGGTGGACTTTTGTGTAGGTGTAAATAGCAATATTGTTGTCTTTTTGGGGTTAAGGAGGAGACACCACTGGAGAAACCATTCTTCTACAAGTTCAAAGGTATTTTGGGTGAAGGATTGCAGTTGAGAAGGCCCTGTGGCTGAGGATATTAAAGTGGAGTCGTCAGCCTATTGTATTGTTACAGCTTGGGGGATACTAATAGATAGATTGTTTATAAAGATAGAGAATAGAAGGGGGCCCAAAATGGATCCTTGAGGTACACCAAGGGTGACAGGTAAGTTGGAGGAAAGAGTATTTTCCCAAAGCACTGCCTGTTGCCTGTTGTCTGGATAGGACTTGAACCACTGAAGTGCTTGAGTATCAAATGAGAGGGTCTTCAGAATATTCAGCAGTAGCTGATGGTTAACCATGTCAAATGTTTTTGAAAGATCAATAAAGATGGCAGAGGACAGGGTGTTATTGTTGCGATTTTTGTTAATGTGGTCACAGAAGAAAGGAGGGCAGTAGTGGTGCTATGGAAAGGTTGAAAGCCATGCTGAGACCTGGCTAATCAGCTATTTTGGAGAAGGTGGTGTAATAGTTGATGGTGGATGCATTTTTCCATTATTTTAGCAATAGGAGAGAGTAGGGCAATTGGGCAAAAGTTGGAAAGTTCTGTGGAGTTGCCTCTTTTATGTAGTGGGATGATATGAGTGACTTTCCAGATGGCTGGGATCGTACCTTCATTAATGGTTCTATTTATTAGGAAAGAGATAGGGTAAGCAATAACTTTAGCTGCTAGTTGAAGATATTTTGAAGGTAAGAGGTCAGCTGAGGGGGTAGAGGGTTTGAGGTTTTTAAGGAGGATACAGATAAGGGATTTGGGGACAGTTTGGAGTTTGAAGGTGGGTGGTGAGGTTTATGAGGAGGAGGGCAGATTAGAGGATGAATGAGGTAAAGAGTTAGCAAGTGACTGAATAGCTTCAGTAAAGAAGTTATTGAAGGAGTCAGCAATTTGTTTGGGAGTGTCAAGGGTAATTCCAGACGGGCTTGGTGTTTTTGAGTTGTCTGGATGCAGGAGTCTATTGATACCTCACCAGACTTTCTGTGGACTTTGATGGTTGGTTAGTTGAAGTTGGAAGAAGAAGTTTTTTTGTCTGATAGTACTGATGCTTTAGTAGACTTTCTCAGTTGTTTAAATTGTAAGTGATCAGTTGGGTCATTAGTGATACACCATTTGGCCCAGAAGTTGTTTCTTAGCAAAATGTTTTGCTTTGTTTCCTTAGTAAGCCATGGAGCTGTTTTGGTACTGTTCCTGAGAGTACAAGAAGGGGTATGGTAGTCTAGGATTTCAAGGAATTTGGAATTGAAGTATGCCACTGCTTCCTCAAGTTGGAGGTGCTTTAGTGGTGTCCAGTTACATGCACTCAGTTCATTTAGGAAGTGTTCAGGGTTGAAATGTTTATTTGAGCGAGTAGTTCTAAAAGTTATAGGACAGGGTGTATTACTCTTTTGCCGAAATATACAAGTTAGAGAGTGATCACTAATGTCATTTGGCAGGATGCCTACATTATAGGTTATGGACTGAGTATTTATAAGGATCCAATCTAGGGTGGTTTCTTTATTGGTGGGTTTATGGGTATGGGTAGGTGAGGTGATAGTTTGGGAGAAGCCATGTAGATTAATGTGATTAGTTGGGTAATCAGAATTACAGGTCTTCCAGTCTATATTAAAGTTGCCTAGCACTATGGTTTCTTGTGGATAGTTAGTGGACAGCCAGCTAAGGATATTTTCTAGGGAGTTGATGTTATTACCTGGAGGAAGATATGAGCATAAGATGTAGATAGACTTGCAAGTATTTAGTTTTACCCAAGTGATAAGAATTTCAGAACTGGTATTGGATGGTGGGTGAGCATCTAGTAGTGTGAGTTGGAGCCCAGCTTTGTATATTAAGGCTACGCCCCCATCCTTCTTGTTAAGGTGATCCACTCTTAGAATACTATATCCTGGAGGGGTAATTTCTTGGTCTTGGGTTGATGGTTTTAACCATGTTTCGGTCAAGCAGAGAATGTCAAAGTCATGAACATCCAGTAAGGCATGAAAGTGAGCAACTTTATTATTCACACTTCGTATATTTAAGTGAGCAATGAAGAGGGAGTTATGAGGCCTTGTAGGGGAGTGAAGGGAAGAGGCAGAAGGTGTGCCTGGGTGAGCAGGACTAATATTGGTAGTGCCAGGATTGGGATGTATGTCACCATCTAGTATATGGTGTAATTGTAGTCTATATGTGTGGATTAGGGAAGGATCCAGTATGTTATGGCTTCTCTTGACTTGGTGGTATTTATAGGTAATGTGGGTGACTCTGTGATACTTTGGGAGGAAATAGCTGGTTGTAGATGTTATGTTTATATGTTTAAGGGTAGCTGATAGAGCTGGAAGGGATGTTTGTTTTGTGGACTGGTGGAAGCTAGAGTAACTTAGATGTTCATAGGCAGTTAGTGTATAGGGAAGGAAAAGGAAAGGAAGAACTGAGAAAAGAAAAAGGGGTTTGAGGTAAGGTGATATAGGTGAAATAGACATAGTGATGAAGACTTTGAGGGCAGAGAGTGAAAAGGTGAAATTTAGGATGAAGTAGGAGGAGTGGCTTAGTAAAAGGAGTGCCTTAATGAGTTATTGGAGGTGATAGGATAATTGGGTGAGTAGGAGTGGTTAGTGAGGTATAAGCTGAGAAGTAATGGGGGTGTATGGGATTTGGGGGTAGGGTATGGGGAACAGAGTGAGCCCACAGGGCGAACGGAGTGGGTAGAGCCAAGTGAAGGAGGAAAACCTGATGAAAAATAATCAGTGGAATGCTGACTGCTAGAGGTAAGTATGGTGGGGGTAGGTAAAGAAGGTAATAGAGGTAATAATAGTCTGAGTAGATTGGGAAGTTAAGATAATTATAGTGAAATTGGATGGGTTAAGTGGGACTGAAATGTAACTAGTAAGGCAGAAGCTAGTAACCTAAGATATTCAAATTTGAGGCTGTAGGCTAGATGGGAAAGAAAAGGGTGCCATCCAGGGGCAAAATAATAGACTGCTACAGTAGCTCCTGGAGGGAAAAAGTGGATCTAGGAGTAGGGGTGGGAAAAAGTGAAGTCAAGTGCAGAGGCTACGAGAGGAAGGGATGGAGGAAGAAAAGTACAGAGGAGTATGGCTGCTGGCTATCCTGGCAGGGACGGGTAGGTTTTATACCTAATTAGTTTAGACAAAATATCTTTTAAATTCAGCAACAAACATACTTTCAGGCTTCCTTGAGGGGATGAGTTCAGGGAGAAGTTATCCTCTATTCCTTGATGTTAGGAAGAGACAGGAGATACTATACAAAGTAAGAAGTCAAGGCCATCAGGTAGGGCAGGTTATAAACCCTTATGCAGGTCCCAATGCAGGACAGGCAGCTTGCCAGGTTTCAGGCTTCCTTGAGGGTATGAGTTCAGGGAGAAGTTAGCCTCTATTCCTTGATGCTAGGAAGAGACAGCAGGCACTATACAAAGTAGGAAGTCGAAGACATCAGGTTGGGCAGGTTATAAACCCTTATGCAGGTCCCAATGCAGGACAGGCAGCTTGCCAGGAGTAGTAATGAACGCTAGAGCCCAGGACACACAGCAGCCAAGAGTAGCCAAGGAGATTAAAATGATCAAATAAGGGACAAAGTATAATTTTTAAATAATTCACTTTTTTAAGTAAATCAATAGAAGAATAGATTATATCAATTCTAGTTTGTGTCCCATACACATAAGAATAATGAATGAAGAACAAGGACTTATCTTCTGGTTTTACTAGTAAATCAACTAAATTATTATTCTTACTAATCCATCTATTTAGTGTTTTAGCTTATGGCAGTATTTTAACTTTCTTCTGCTCACTTGTATATTCTATACTAGATATACAGGTAAATTTCTTGCTAAAATTAAACTACCCTTTCAATTACTTTTTAGTAAGTTTAAGTGATCTTTAGCCACTTTTGCACATATTCCCAGGATTACCTAAAAATTAGCTAGTGTACAGAATTTGTCATTATATTTAATTATTACAAAAATATACATTCATTTGGGATCATTATAGAATTTCATGACCTTGGGCATTACAGTGGATTTTTTTCCAAAGTATAGCAGTACCTCACCTCTTTTTGTTAAAATAAGCAAATTATAACATTTCATAATCTAAGTTATTTAAATATCTTTATCTTTCAAGCAAGTTTCTTGCGAAAATATAATGTCTACTCTGTTTAATTTTAGATATCTTGCTAATCATTTCTTTTTGTTGCCATTATTTAGTCCATTTACATTAATAGATAATAGATTAAAACTATTCATATTATGTATTTAAAATGATTTATTTTAAAAGATAATATGACACATTTATCCAGCATATTAATTCAATTCTAAATAGGTCTCTAATGCATTATTCTGACACTATCTTAACATTCCATTTTTTTAAGTTCTTCCTTTCTACAAACTTAACTACCAAAATTCAAAAATAAAAACAAAGTCTACAACTGCAACTCTATATATTTCTAATAAAACACAATCAACTATAGATACCAAAGTTCTTAGTCAGTCTAATGAGTTGTTTAATTACTATACTACTGATCTGCCTGGCAACACCTATAAATTCATCATAAAACTAGCCAAAAGCTACTGTGACTTCCAAATACTTAATATAATATTATATATAGGTCAAAATAATAACAGACTACTGATTTAGTTATATATTTTGCCATTTAAAACTATTTCTCCCATTACTACATGCAAGTTTAATAATTCTCTTCTATTAATCACAGATATTAAATAATACAACAAATAGTTTATTATATACCTATTTATATAATGGTAGCATACATTACTATTTTAATATTCCAAAATCATTTGTTCATTCAACATTATTATAACTAAATATTTAAATAAATAAATATAACAAAGTGGGACCTGATGAGGTAAAGATATCTGTAAATGTACAAGTTACAGGTAATCTTATCACACTAAATTATAAAACAAAAGACAGATTAATGTACATATATAGTTATCATTTCTAAAGTCACACATATTTTATAGCACTAGCAAAATGCTCTGAATTCATTTTTAAAGTACACGTGTCTATATTTCAAATTTCTGTAACACTCTTAGCATGTCAAATATCAAAATATTTAAAAATCTGTTAGCTTATTAAACTGCTTCATTAAAATGATGTACATTGTTGAAGTGAAAGAGAATGTCTTACTATTTCTATGGAGTGAACAATAATTGTAGTCTATATTGTATTCAAAAGTTATAAAGTGCAAAATTCAAGTACCATTGTCCTTTCCCGAATTCAAACATTGAAAAAATCTACTTTATTTTCTATCAAAATGGATGTACTGATTCAGCAATAAAACACTCTGAAATTAGTTATTTCAGGTAGTCTTAGTGAATCTAATAACATGCAACATGTAAAAATGTCAAAGTTCAAACAACCAAGCTTCAAATTTCAGCATTCATATTACTTTGAAATATTTTATATGATTTTTATGTAAAATATATAAGATGTACATTGACATTTCTGCCATATGCAGCTATATATAATTGCCATTTTTCTGAAATGCAGTCTGTTCTTTAAATATATTTTTCTATTTTATGTTCCCACTATTTTACCTTATTCTATGTATCTTGTATTTCTAAAATCTCCCACCAAAGAGCTATTTAAGCATCACTTCTCTATTAGTGATCATAGTATGTGTACATATTTCTTAATTTATTGATACTGCTCTTTTATTGATCTTACATAGTATATATTGCATTCCTTGTGTATATGCATATTATTCATAAGATGTTTACTTTTATTAATTCTAATATTACAAGCAATCTTGACTATATATAAAATAATTCCTGCTTATTTAATTTGAATACATATGTTTAGCCATTCTGAGCTGCTGTTCTGGTCTAAGCTTCACATCCTGACATCAGAATTTGACTACAGTATGTGAAACTGACAACTCACAGCACACTGTAGCTGTTGATTTCCTATGAAAGTTTCTCATTTTTCTTAGTTTTTTAAGATGTTCTAATCAATAACAAACATCTAACTTTATTTCTTTCAATTAATATATATAGTTGATATGTATAATTAAAGCTAACACAACAGCATATGCTATTGACACATAGAATGCAAGAATGTTATATTTATGATAGTTCTGTATAAAACATTACTACAGCTTTACAAATTCTTCACTTCTAAGAAAAATAAAGAGGTATTATTTTGAGGAGATTTCTCACATACGTGCATGAGAAAAGAAAGAAACAAATAGAAAGTTATTTTTCTTCTTTCGCATGTATCAGCGGTGAACTTTGACCTAGATTTTCATCACAATAGCTCAAGGAGGAAAATATGTATTCTGAAGAAATGTAACATTGTTTTGTTTTCAGATTTCACTCTGTATGTCTGTTGATCTGTAAAAGGAATATGTTACACAGGAAGAAAGAAAACAAAATCACCAACACTTTTATTTTTCTAACTAGCATATTGCTTAGATCTGACTTTCAGTTTACCAGCAATGCACACACTAAGCAAGGCTGAACAAATAAACCAAAATTCTTAACTTATATAGCATTATAGTTACCAGTTCTGTTGCTTATAATACAACACTGTCCTAAAGGAAGTATTTGTTTAACAGTCAGAAAAAAATGTATTGGATTAGTTAAATGAAATATATTAACCCCAGGATTCAATAAGCAAAACATTCTGTGCAGGAATAGTGTAGCCGTTCCTGCATGGAATATGGCCAGTGAGCAATCCAGTAAACTAACCTGGGGACGTGCACGAGCCTGCTAATACTATGTAACCGTGGACATGACTGGATTATGCTAATGACCTTATTTGCAGTTGAAAACCATGCAAATGAGGTCAGTTAGTGATCCAGTAAGTAGGTAGCCATCTGTGGCTGAATAGTGCAGCATGCAAAAATGTATTCGGCTAGTAGCTGAATACATTTCTGCAAAAATCAAAACAAAGGCATGACAGTTCAAACTAAAGCATGTATTCTAATCCTTAGGCAAATATATGGTCATTGGGATGGAAAAGTATTGCAAAAGTATAAAAATCAAAGTTTATTTTTTTGGCCGATCTTGGTTGTTTAAGCATAGGGCAGTGGTGCACAAATGGGATCATGCCGAAAATAACGAAACAATCTGGAAAGTCAATTCTAACTGAAATCTGCATTTTGCCATTATAGTCTATGGCATACAAAATCAAAACAATAGCAGGTAACAGTAGTTGCTAAGGGAAATGGCTCTGGTGTAGTGCTGTAACTAGAGACTAAGGCAGTGGGGTATGCTAATGAGGGAAATTTGCTGAATCACAAAAAGAAGCAAAGTGCCAAACTGCACCTAACCGTGTAGATGCTATAAGGCAGAGGTATAAGTAGGAGGAACAGCAGACATGAAAAGGGGGAGTGTCATGCTTGGTGTAAGCACATCGGACCTCCACAGCTCACATTTGAGCTTAGATAAGCACAGCCGAGGCTGTATTGACTTATTCCATGAAATGAAAAGCATGTTCATGTCCAGAGGAGGGCCATTTCTCATTGTTTACCTTAGCTAAACATGTTTGTGTGGCACACACTGGGTCTAAAAAAACCCGGAAATAGCAGGACTATTTACATTTGGGCACCAGGTTTGTGTGGTACCTCGGGGCTTAAAATGGGTGAAAATGTGAAGGAAAAAAAGAAAAAAGGGAAATAGCAGAATAAAAGCAATCAAGTACAAATAACATAGCTGGCAGGTGGAATAGATCAGTCAGCCACTCATACAGGCAGCATCTGCAGCACAGCAGTATAAACTATGCAAACACCTTCCAGTCTTTTTCCCACAACCTCTGAACCATTGGTGTAGACATGTGGGGAATTTTAACAGAAAACATTTTAGGAGCTGCCATTGCTTTGATTCATCAGTATGTGCTAGAGGCTAAAGACAGTGAGGAGGATAATGCTGACAACTACCACAGACCAATGAGGAGGAGAAGAGTGTTCAGGCCCAGGGTAACTTACCAGGGCCTACATAATCTGGAGATAGTAGAGTGCTACAGGGTGGACAGAGATATACTTCAGCAAATCACCAAGCTGTGCCATCCTCAACTCAGACCCAGAGCCAACAGAGAGGAACCCATACCAGTAGATACCAAGGTGTATGTAGCCTTAAGAATACTAGCTACAGCTACTTTACAAAGACCTACTGGAGACATCATGGGGGTCTCACAGGCATCTGCATCCAGGGTACTCCACTAGTTCCTGGATGCCATCCTACCACATGCTGGTGAGCACATTTACTTCCCAACACCTGTGAGGAGAAGACCAGTAATATGTGTCGCTTCCACCATGTAGCAGAATACTCAAAGGTACTTGTGCAATAGACTGCACGTACATCCACATCAAAGCACCACCTGGTGAACAGGGTAGGGTCTACATAAACCACAATGGCTTCCCTTCCATCAACTGCCAGGTCATGTGCAATGCCCATGGCATTATCAAGAATACAGCTGGCAGCCCTGGAAGCTATCAAGGCTCTCACATCTGGCATTCATCACAGCTGTACCAGGCATTTTCCAGTAGGGACATCCCATAGGGTCATCTGGTGGGGGATGCTGATTATGCACTGGAGCTGTTGTTAATGACACCCATCAGAAATGCACACACACCCACTCAAGAGCATAATGAGGCACATGCACAAACCAGGATCATTATAGAGCATGTGCTTGTGATGCTCAAGTCATGGTTCAGCTGCCTTGATATATCTGGTGGAGCCTTGCAGTAGTCTCCAGCCACATGTGTGCACATGTTCATAGTATGTGCCATGCTACACAATATGATCCTGCAGAAACAGCTGCAGTGGGAACAGCACAGGGAAGGGCCACACCCCCCCCACCATTGGCAAGGTCCCCACAGGCAGAGAGGGAGTCAGAGGAGGAGGCCCCTGAACCTGCTCTTGTAGGCAGGTGGAGGCATGCCCAGTATGCCCAGGCCTTGGCAAAGAGGCAACATGTAGCACACACACTGACACTGTAGGGATCCAGGGAGTGACTCCTCTCTCTGACTTGCACACACAGTAAAATGGATGACACACACATCACATTACCTATAACTTACCATGTATAGGCAGTGTACGGTGTGCATCCAGCATAGGCAGCCCTCAAGCACTCTCCTCATAACTGATGCAGGCACAAGGTAAGTCAGTCTTCTTAACAATAAATGAATGGATTAGTATGTTTTGGTAACATGTCTATGGTAATGCTGCATGCATGCAAGTGAATGGGGTGACCTACTGGGATAGCAGCAGAAAACAGACAGCTATGTGGGACACCAGGAAATGTCTGTACAATACTGACTCCCCACACTATGCAGTATTATTTAAAGTGACAAATCCCACTGCAGTATATGTGGGGGACCAACTAAGGAGGCGGTCATAGGTCACATGCATGGATGCCACTCTGGGGATCCCATACTCACCCTCAGACTCACACAGCATGTCAGCCATAGAAAACCATAAATGAATGCTTTGCAAAGGCCCACAAGTGGTGACAATGATGGAATACCCACCCTACAGACTTACACAGTGATATCCCAGCAGGCTTTGCATTTGCAGTAAGGCTCTGAAGGGTAAGAAGTCTGAAACTGAATTCTATGGCATTACAATATAACCTGAGGTCTTTAGTGATATGCCTCTATTTTCCAAGACAGGGCACAGTACTAAGCTAAATGGAACCAAAATGTAAAGCCAATATCAGCACAGTCTGTGCAAATGTGTACTGTTAACAGGTGTGCCTCCCACACCCATATAACTATACAAATGCAGTAACATGTAAGTTTGTAGGGTAATAGCAACAGAGTACACATTGCGAGGGCAGTCCCAATCAACATGATAACTTGTGGCATGTCCACAATATGCAGGGGTCAATGAGCTATGCATATGTGTGGGGAATACTGTCAGGATGTGGCCAGCAACTTCACATAGCTGTTGTGTCCTAGTGATCAAGGTACAGTACTATAGTAGACAGAGCCATGTTCCATGAAATGCAATGGCAACTATTTTTCATGTCAGCTACACTTACAGTGGGAGTTATACACACTGTCCAGATGTCAATATCCATTACTGCTGGGAAGCTGGACAGGTCATGAACAGGGGGCCACACATATGAACAGTACACAGGTTGGAGTAACCTACACAGTGTCTACCATACCTCTCAACTTTACAGACCTTTTGAAGACTGTACACAGGATTGCATCATATTTGTGGTGTCTTTATTGCGAAATAGTGGTTGTCTGGCAAATCATTGCCAAACCATGAAAGTCTAAAGTCATGAAATAATGATGGATTGTAGTGTCTCAGACTTCATACCCTATAGAAAAATGCATGCTGATCTGATTATATCTGTGATAGGTAATGACACAATACAGTACAGTGTCAAACATTACATATGTTAGAAAATGTCTGCTAAAACAAACCCTGTAACTCAAGCAAATCATACATTGATAAGATCAGTAGTTACAGAACCCCCCTATATTTGGCCCATTGTTTCCCCATATTGGCAGCCTATCTCCAGATATCTTGCATAAACAGGTTGCAAGGTATGTCGGTAGCACACAACACCTCAGACTGGAGTATAACTATCCCTGGAATGGATTCCCACACTTACTATAGAAAGTCATACTGAGCATGCACCTACACTTAGAGAAGTGAAGCCCATGTCTGAAACCACATAGGACTATATGTCTGTGTATTGTGCAAATGTCTTTGCATACACACAGCTGTGTAACCCTAACTGTCTCCACACACTCATCAGATAGGATTACCCACAGCCAGCAGTAGGTGGCACATATGTGGTATATCTGCATCTGTTGCATGTGATACCCACACATATATGGGCAACATATTACAATATGGCAAGCACACACACACACACACACACACACACACACACACACACACACACACACACACACACACACACACACACACAGACATGGGGAAGAGAGGGACAGACAGTGAGAGAGTGAGACACACAGGGAGACACACACACAGAGTTAGTCATTCACAGGGATACCCTGAATGGCACAGAGTGATATCTTGCTGCAAACAGTTGCATACCAGTTTTAACAGTGGCGTGTGCCAGCATGAAGATGAGATTCATTGTCTAATGGTACTGAGATGGAGCTGGAATATCACATCACCTACCTTTGTGTTTGTGTGTGTCTGCATGTCTAGTATACTTCCCATTGCCCTACTTTACAAGATCTGCTGTCATTCACCTTAGAAGTACCTTTGGAATAGCTTCAGGTCTGTAAGCTGTATAGCACATATGATAACTGTGTAACACTACCATACAAATAACTAGATAGGTAAAGGTTCTAATCTCTGTCCTGGCATATGTAACAGTGATTGTGTATGGGGTAGTGTGTGTATGAATAAGTGTTTTAGTCCATTCCCACCCAGTACACCTCCCATTGCCCAACTTCACAAGATCTGCTGATGTCATTCACTGCAGAAGTACTGTTGGACTGACCTCTGTGGTGAATGCGATAACTACATAACAATATAGTACAAATAATTATTTAGGTAGGGGTTCTAATCTCAGTCCCGGCAAATGTAAAAGTGTGTGTGTGTGTGTGTGTGTGTGTGTGTGTGTGTGTGTGTGTGTGTGTGTCTATAGGTTAAAGATTTTGAGCCTTTACACACTCACTACACTTCCCATTGCCCTACTTTAGCAGTCCTGCTGATGTCAGTCATCTTAGAAGTACCTGTGGACAATCTACAGCCCTACAAGCTCTGTGGCATGTGTGATAATTGCGTAAAACAGTAGTACAAATAACTAATTAGATAGGGGTTCTAATCTTAGTCCTGTCAAATGTAAAGGAGTGCGTGTCTGTAGGTTAGCGATTTTGAGCCTGTTCACACCCAGTACACTTCTCATTGCCCTACTTTAGTAGTCCTGTTAATGTCAGTCACCTTAGAAGTACCTTTGGGAAGGCTGCAGTCCTGCAAGCTCTGTCACATGTGTGATAATTGTGTAACACTATAATACAAGTAACTAGTTAGGTAGGGGTTCTACTCTCAGTCCTGGTAAATGTAAAAGTGTATGTGTGTGTCTGTAGGTCTAAGATTTTGAGCCTGTTCACACCCAGTACACTTTCCATTGCCCTACTTTAGCAGTCCTGCTGATGTCAGTCAACTTAGAAGTACCTTTGGGCAGTCTACAGCTCTACAGGTTTTGTGGCGTGTACAATAATTGTGTAAAACTATAGTACAAATAACTAGTTAGGTATGCGGTCCTAATCTCAGTCCTGGCAAATGTGTGTGTGAGAGTGTGTGTATATATCTGCAGGTTAAAGTATCTTGTGGCCTCTCTCAGCCAGTACATCACCCATTGCCATACTTTACAAGGGCTGGTGATGTTTCTCACCTTAGAAGTACCTTGGGACACCCTTCACCCTCTAAGTTCTATGGCACTTGCGATAAATACATAACACTGTATTAGCAATAACTAGATAGGTAGGGGTTCTAATCTCAGTCCTGGCAAATTGGTGCATGTGTGTGTGCGTGTGTGTGTGTGTGTGTGTGTGTGTGTGTGTGTGTGTGTGTGTGTGTGTGTGTGTGAACAGTATCGTGTGTCTGTGTGAGAACCATATTCATTGGGAGGGTGTTTTGCAATTTTTTGCTGTAGTCCACCCAGTACACATCCCAATGTCCACTTTACAAGGCCCTCTGTTGTCATCCATGGTAAAGGTTGCTGCAGACACTCTGTAGCCCTATAAGCTTTGTGCCATGTGCAATAATTATGTAACAGTATGGAATAAATAACAAGACAGGTGACCCTCCTAATCCTTGGATACCATTCCCCACTCAGGAATCATAGACATGCACACTCAGCTAGCCATCCACCCCAATATCATTAGGTGGCTTGCAAACTGGCTCACAGATAGAACCCATGGTGTGAAAGCAGCGGACTCCATGTTAGACTGCCAACCATTTATGAGTGGAGTCCCATATGGTTTGGTTCTGGGTCCCCTTGTGTTCGGGATCTACACCTCTGAAGTCTAGCCCAACACGAAGTGACTCTGGCTGACAGTGTTCATAGATGACTGCAAGGTGGGTGCTATTATTATCTCCCCACGTGATGATGACATCCTGCAGAAAGGCCTCACTGAGACTTATGACTGGTGTCAGAACCCTAGATTTTAGCTCAATGCCAGAAAATGTGTCAGCATCCCCTTTGGGAACTACATGGTTTCCATGAATCACCACACCGATGGTAGTCGACTGAACACTGAATGTGTTATAAGAGAACTGGAACACAGGTTCACAGCGAGCTCTCTGTTGACCATCGCAATGCCACTGTGTTCAGAAAGCCCTTCTATGTGGCACATCTCATTACTAAGGATGTTGCATCCAGGAATTAAGAGGTCATTGACTCCCTCTACTCTCCCCTCATTTGCCCAATCAACATGTACAATGACCCATTTGGCATGTACCTCACTGGACACCTGCAACAACTGGAGAGGCTACAAATGTATCTCCCAAAGAGGATCCTAGGCCTTAAACACTTGCCCTATGTGGACAGACTCCAATGAATCCAACTATTCTCTGTCTCATATTGGCTACTTAGAGGCGATCTCTGCCTGACTTACAAAGCCATGTCTGACCCAGTTCTGTCAGGAATGCTACATCTAAAGAACCCAATCCATCCATACCACATGCCCCAGAGACCTCAACCCCATTTCCACAATCAACAGAACATACTGGAGGGACAGGTTCATAACCCAGAGACTGCCCACCCTATGGAATAAACTTCACAAACATGTCAAGCAGAGCACCTCACTGGCCCTCTTCAAGGGAAATCTGGATGAGTGGATGGGAAACAGAAATCCCTCCCCAGGGATCAATCCAGTGGCTATGCTCGTTAGACACACTGGGAACTATCATCAGGTGGCATGATGCCAGGGAAATCCCATGGGCTAGGCTTGTAAACAATCCATGGCCATTCGCCTAGTACACACCTATGAACCTATGAAATTATGGATCTCAGTACTGGCAAATGCGTGTGTGTGCATTAGTGTGTATAAAAGTGTTTGTGAGTGTGTAAACATGGGTGAAAGTAGTTTGATGCCCTTCTCACCCAGTACACCTACCATTGCCATACTTTGCAAGGGCTGGGGATGTTATTCACTATATAGGTCTCTTGGGACAGTCTTCACTCTATAAGCTCCATGGTATGTGCGATAACTGGATAACACTATAGTATCATGACTACATAGGTAGGGGTTTTAATCTGAGTTCTGGCAAATGTGTGTGTGTGTGTGTGTGTGTGTGTGTGTGTGTGTGTGTGTGTGTGTGTGTGTGTGTGTGTGTGTGTGTGTGTGTGTGTGTTTAAGTGTTTGTAAGTGTGTGTATTTGTAGGATACAGCATTTTTGAGGCCCCACTCTCCCAGTACACTGCCCATTGCCATACTTTACAAGGGCTGGTGATTGTTTTTCACCTTAGAAGAACTGTGGGACACTCTTTACACTATAAGTGCCGCGATATGTGTGATAAATGCATAACACTGTATTAACACTATCTAGATTGGTAGAGGTTCTAATCTGAGTCCTGGTAAGTGTGTGTGTGTGTGTGTGTGTGTGTGTGTGTGTGTGTGTGTGTGTGTGTGTGTGTGTGTGTGTGTGTGTGTGTGTGTGTGTGTGTGTATGTGTCTGTGTGTGTGTGTGTGTGTGTGTGTGTGTGTGTGTGTGTGTGTGTGTGTGTGTGTGTGTGTGTGTG
Organism: Protopterus annectens; assembly: GCF_019279795.1. Classification (NCBI taxonomy): domain Eukaryota; kingdom Metazoa; phylum Chordata; order Ceratodontiformes; family Protopteridae; genus Protopterus; species Protopterus annectens. Next base: position 125,033,732 of record NC_056731.1, on the reverse strand, counting down.
TGTGTGTGTGTGAACTTTATCCTGTGTATGTGTTTGGGTGAGAACTATATCCAGTGGGGGGGTTACATTTTATGCCTTGGTACTCTCAGTACATGCCACAAGGTCCACTTTACAAGACCCACTGTCTTCATCAACCATAGAGGTATCTGTTGACACTCTTCAGCCTAATAAGCCCTGGGCCACATACAGGAACTATGTAACAGTATGTACTGACTAATAAGATAGGCAGGGCTGCTAATCTTTGTCTTGGTAAATTGTGCATGAGTATTTGTGTGTGTAAGTGTGTATAACTGTAGGTTCATGTATTTTGGGTCCATTCTAACCCAGTAAAACACACATTCCCATACTTTACAAGGCCTGGTGATGTTGTTCACCTTGGAATTACCTTGGGCCACTCTTCACCATGTAAGTTTTATGACACTTGCAATAAATGCATAACACTGTAGTAGCAGTAACTCGATAGGTAGGGGTTCTAATCTCAGTCCTGACAAGTGTGTGTGTGTGTGTGTGTGTGTGTGTGTGTGTGTGTGTGTGTGTGTGTGTGTGTGTGTGTGTGTTTGAGTGAGAACTATATCCATTGGGTAACCATGGTTTACAATTTTAGGCCATGGTACTGCCAGTACACATCCCAAGGTCCACTTTACAAAGGCCACTGTTCACATCCAGCATAGAGATATATGTGGACAGTCTTCAGCCCTATCAGCCCCATGCCATGTGCAACAGCTATGTAACAGTATGGAATGAATAACACAATAGGCAGGGCTGCTAATGTCAGTACTGGCAATTGTGTGTGCATTGCTGTGTTTGGCAGTGTTTGTGAGTATGTAGACTTGTAGGTAACAGACTAATGAGTCCTTCCATACCCAGTACACCCCCATTGTCATACCTCACAAAGTCATGTGATGTTATCCACTTTACAGGTACCTTGGAACAGTCATCACACTATTAGTTCCGTGCCACCTGCGATAACCACATAACACTGTAGTACAACTAAGTAGATGGGTAGGGGTTCCAAACCCAACACTGGCAACTGTGATCTTGTGCATGTGTGTGTGTGTGTGTGTGTGTGTGTGTGTGTGTGTGTGTGTGTGTGTGTGTGTGCGTGTGACTGTGTGTGTGTGTGGGAACAATATTCTCTGTGTGTTTGGTCAACACAATATCCTCTGGGGGTGTGGGTTTTACCAATCTGAGGTGTGATCCACCCACTACACTTACCATTGTCCACTTTACTAGAGCTGCTGATGTCAACCACCTTAGACTTACCTGTATACACCCCTTAGCCCTATAAGCTCTGTGGCACATGCAATTACTGTTACACAGACCTTGTAAATGTATACATATACAGCTGTACCTCAACTCTGACACGATCAATGTATTACCACTCTGCCATACCCCTCATTGGTAATGTCTGCAGGACCACATCATGCAGACAAACAGACACCTAGAACACAAACAGAATACAGCATGTGAGACTACATTCAGTCAACATTACTAACACCAATAATGTATCATGGCTGAAAAGGTACACATACTATGAAGTATACCCATTACAGATGCCAGCTGACAGCACCTTACACAGCATTACATAGCTAAACTGTACTTAATTCGCCATGTGTATCAGAACCATCTTAGCATGTCCATGCATCACAGGGTTGTGGCTTGTATCATCATATGCACAGGGTGTTGTGTGGGTTTGCCAGAGGCCTAGGCTGGACCACATGGTTGACATCATGTGTGTGTTTGGAGGGGTGTTCTATGAATGGTTCATGCAGAGATGGTGTGTGTGTATTTGAAAGTGACCTGGCTGTGATGGTGATGTGTGTGTGTGTGTTTGTATGCACACAGTCATGTCATGTGGCTGCCCTTCACAGGGTTATGTTGGACAGCTATGGACTGTACATGGCAGGGTGTACAGTTCACTGTCTCTGGCCATGGACACATGAACTGGTCCTGCTCCTGCCAGGGATATCACTGGCAGCACCAGACCCAAGGCCAGATGCAGTACTACTCCCCTATGGTGACTGATGTCTGTTGAATCCATGTTCCTGACAGGACCAGCCAGGACCATGTGCCCATGGCCTACTGCGCTGTGGTGTGGACAGCATCCGCCCTTCGGTCCTGCTGGTGGGACTACCATTATGGGAGTGCAAAGGTGCACAGCCATGTAGACTCTCAGCTGATGGTGATGCTGACCTACGTCCATGTGGCCGATGCCCATCTACCACCACACACTGCAGCACAGACATTCCACAGTCGAGGATTGCCAATGTCTCACCCCATCTTCTATTCATGACCTCAGTATTTTGATATGTGGCATCAATAAGGTCACGTATGTCTTCATGTAAGCCAGGAAGAGTTGCATCCAAGACCCTGAATATTTGTCTGATGTTGTGTTCACTGTGTGCCTGTGCATCCATGACAGCCAGAAACATGCATCTGGTGACACCTGCTGTCACACTTGTGACAGCTGTTTGATGGGCAGCAGTCTTCCTTCGAGCACACCTGTCCACCCGCCTGTGTGGGACCTCTCCTGCACTCCGGCTATGGTTAGTATCTATGCTCACACTTGCCATAGTCATCACACTAGCCTATTCCATATCACCACCCACCAACTGTCCATTATCTGTGACTGCTGGGTACAGGGTATTTGTGGGCATTGTGCCTGTGTGCGCGGACATTGTCGACGACTGTGGAATGCCAACCAGTTGCACAGATTCAGTCCCTGACAACCCCACCTGTGCCTCACTAGGTCCACCATTATGGTCAGGGTCTGCAGAGACACTGACATCAGATTCTGAGAGGGAGGGACCATGGCCACCTTGTCCATCTGTGAAGAAAATTCAACATATGTAAATTAATACCTGTACTATAAAGTTTGAGGATACACACACACACACACACACACATGCATGCACACACGAGGGCACACATGGACACATACAGGTGAGGTGGCAGAAAAGCATTACACAGACCTTACAATAGCAAACTGGTGATGTTCATGACACACATTCAGATCACAACATACACAATCTGGACAGGCCCTCAACATCATGCAGTGCAGCCCTTTCCACTTAATGTTACTACTAATATACACCTCTGGGATATGTGACTAGTGTTAGTAGGTGATGGGCCTTCACCTAGCACACACTGCACCCATGTACACATTATTTCTGTTCACCTGTAAAGCACAGTGTCAACTCTTACAGAACATACCTCTCAACTGTACCGAGTTTCACTGAATGTCTAGATGTGTGGCTCATATTTTTGGTCTGTTCCTGAGACAGATTTTGTCCTTGGCAAATCAATAGCATACTCCGGGGATTGCAGTCAGTAAATGCTAACATCCATTTGTGTTTCTGACTTCATATCCCTCAGAAAAGATATATTACAACAAACCCTGTAACACCAGCAATGTTCTCAGTTTCTAAAAACAATATTTCAAATATGCCCCTGTGTTTGGGCCTCTTTCCCCCAATTATGTCAGGCTTTGTCCAGATAGCATGCAGTAAGAGGTTGATAGTTTTAGTATATCATTATTTAGTGCCTTTATTCCTGATACCAGTGATGTAGCAGAATGCCAGACATGTTATGAGGTAGAGGCTGTATATATATATATATATATATATATATATATATATATATATATATATATATATATATATATGGAGAAAGCCTTGATATTCTGTGAAAATCTGTACAGTTGAGAGGTCTGTGTATGTCTGGCAATTGTTGACATACTGTCAGGATTGTTTTGCAATGTAGTGTGTAGATGTTAGTTGGGTGTGTAGGGATTGAGGAAGATGTATGTGTTATGACTCCTTTTCTAGCTGACTGTGTATGCTGCTGCAGTTTCAGGTGGTCTACTGGCTGTATATGTTTGTAGGGGCAGACTGAGTCATGTCCTGTACCACCTTAGGATTCCTACTACACTGTGAACAGGGCCAGTATATGTAGGGGTAGTGTGTGAGAGGCAAACATGATATTTTTGTTCACACAGTCATTATACTCTAGTGTTCATTTGGCTTACTGGTATGTCATTGTGACTGTGGTATAATTGGTTGTGGGTATGCACTTTCACACTGGTGTCTGTTTTTCAGTACTGTTACATCACTGTAGTGCCTGATATATTTGTAAATGCATGTCTAATTTCCCATAGCTGATTTGGGGTAGTGTTGTGTCAGTCTCACTGTAGTTTGGATGGTGCTTGGAGACATGCTTAGCATCTCAGTGTGGTTTCCCTAATGTCATATTATGTTCAGATATTCACAGGATGTCCAGTTGTCTGGCTCATATCTTTGGTCTGGTAGCCATAACTGTTGTGTATATGTGACAAATCAGTGGGATGATGTGAAGATTTAAGTCGCTAACTAATGAGAAGCAATTGAGTGTTGGACCTGTGCTATTTCAGTCAATATATATTAGAACAGTGTTACTGCAGCAACTGTCTTAGCTTATCTACTCAAGTATTTCAGATATGTCCCTGCCATGTTCTATGGCATTCTGCCCCCACTTTGTCAAGCTTGGTGTAAAGTCATTGCACTAAAGGGTTCTGAGCATATCTGTCAACTAACTGGATTGTTTCAGAGTGTCCAGGTTTACTGCTCATATTTTTGGTCTGTTCCACATATTATTTGTATTTCTCTGATAAATTACTGTGATGATCTGAGGATTTCTGTTAGTAAATGATGACATACATTTCATGGTCAAATCTCATATCCTTCTGAAAATGTATGCTGAAACCTACCCTGTTACTCTTGCAACTGTCTATGTTTCTAATGGCAATATTTAAAGTACGTCCCTATGTTTGGCCCATTGTCCCCCATTTTGACAGCCTTTGCCCAGATGTCTTGCACTAAGAGGTTGAGAGGTATGGTTCTGAGATATGACTGCACTACATGTTATGTATATATATATATATATATATATATATATATATATATATATATATATATATATATATATATATATATATATAACTGGCTGGGCTAATATATGCCTTTGAGCAGATAGCCCAGTACCAACCTATGAACCTATATATATATATATATATATATATATATATATATATATATATATATATATATATATATATATATATATATATATATATATATATATATATATATATGTGTGTATCTTTAGTATATTTTCATGTATATCTCCATACATATATATCTGTATATGTATATATATATATATATATATATATATATATATATATATATATATATATATATATATATATATATATATATATATATATATATATATCTATATATATATATCCAAAACATGAGTGATTTCCACAGAACTTTTTCCCTACTGTTAATTACTCTACTGAATGGTATGTTTGAAAAAGCATCAGGAATTCCTATAGCTCAAATGGTATAGTGGTTCATTGCACTGACTATAGTGTTTGGGGTGCTGGGTTCAAAACTTGGTAGGGCTAATTATTCTGTTACTAGACAGAACAATGGCTGATAGAGAAAGAGTGATTAAATCAGTTTTAAGTGGCTTTAAGTGGGTTTGCTTGACTCTAAGCGATGCCAACATACGGTTAACCGCATGGATGCTTAATCCGTTTTGGCTTCACTTAGCATCGGGCAAACTTGCCTACTACCGCTTACTCCCGCTTACACCAGCACTAATCCCTTTAAAAGAAAGGAAGCAGGTATTATAGGAAAGTGGTGAGAAAGGGGAATGCAGAGGGGAAAAAATATGAAGGGTAGCTAGGGATGCGCAGGATGGGTAGCTATTCATTGGTAATACAGCAACAGTTGTGCATTTGTATAGAATTTGGAGGTGAATCTGGACTTTCAAACCCCAGAGAGAGGGGTAAGGACAACAGAAATGTGTTGGCAAGCCAATTGAACTGGGTTACTTGTGTCCAGTGGACACATGTGGGACATGGAAAACTATGTATGGGGCGATAATATTTTTATGGAGAGATGCCCTTCTACTCTTTGTTAAGGTGAGATTGGGGTGTTAGGGTAGGATTGTAGGTACATCTGGGAAGGTAGGTTGGTAGGGAGACAGACAAGACAGCAGACAGTGGAGGTGTATGACACATGTGGGGGGTAAGGACAGGGACGGTGTTTGGGGAATTAGGGGCCCATGAGCCCCAATATGGATACTGTGTGACTGACATCCCCACCTGCAGGCAGTCATGACTGCACCTTCACAGCTGTGCTGGGGGCTGGACAGGAAGGGCAGTCTGCTCCGCAAGGTGCACCTGGCAGCCCTCCATCTGGCACTGCTCGACATCCAACTCAGAGCAGATGACACTGCACATCATACCCCAGAACTGACAGTGGACGACGGGCTCATCTCTGTGCCTGCCAACAGGTGGTGCAGGGCCTGGAGAAGATGCAGTTCCAGGGTGGGTCCCAGACATGCTGGGGCCTGGTGCCATGGCCAGATGGGGAGGGACAGGAGAATCTGCTAGGATCGGCCTTCCCAAACATGCTATGTTGTTGCAATTTTCCAAGATATATTGCTTAGTCATGAGCAAAACATTTCAAGATTACTTTTAAAGGCATGCATGGGTGTTCAAATTAACCCAAAACAACAGATGTGAAACAGTTGCATAGCAAACAGAACACATGCATAACTGGAACAACAATAAGCATTGTAGCAGCATGCCAGTAACAATGATGGATACAGGCCACCAACAATGGTATTTGACCAGGGTATGTTAACATGCAAACAATTAATTATATGAACAGTAATGGAACACATGTCCCAACATTAGGTTTGGTAAAAACATACCCGTACTATATGACTAATAATTAGTGATGCACATGAGAGGTGGTGGGAGAATAGAAAAGTACATTAATCACTGCATAGGCTTCTATTTTCACAACAGTACTGCTCAATAGTGTAGAGGTCTGCCCTCACTTTACATCTACCTATGGCCTACCTATGACATACCCATATTTGTGAGGTGGGCCATGTAGATAGCCTTACATACAGTGGTGCCCACACAGTGGGAAACTGCCGGGTTGCTACCAATCTCAGTGCACAAATTGCCTCACGCCTGATTGCATGCTCAGTACATTATTACTGTCATACAGCAGGGGGACTGATGCCTCTCCTGGCATTCCATTTGCAGTAATGCTTATTTTACCAGTCAGTAATTGGGTAAGTGCCCCTTGGGTGATGATCACATCAGTAGGGGAATGTATTACAGTGAGCAGCTTGCAAGCATCCGTACACCTTGTTAGCCACAACCACTGCTTTTGTCCTGTACCTCAGATACATATATCTCAAACAGTAGAGGCCCCCAGACCAATCCTTGGGGTACACCGTTGTGATGAATCTACTATTTGAGGTGGGTTCTACTACTTTGACTGAGTGGGTACAATTATTGTACCAGTTAGCTACTGATCTGCTAACCTACATGTTGGTGCCTAGCTGTATGGGTGTATGTATCCTGTCCACCTGGAGATTAGTGTGAAAGGATTGGGCTATCTGAAGGTAGGCATTGTTCACCATCTTCCCCTCATCCGTGTGTTTGCTGACCATTGCAGATAGGTCAATCAGGTTTAACAAGCCTGATCTCCCATTGACAAAACCATGGTGTGTGGGCCTAAGCATTTTGATGTTGCTGATGTCCCTGTTCATAATGTCCTTGATATTGCCTGACATGCCCTTGCAGAGCAGGCTAGTTAATCTGATGTGCATAATATTGGCTGGGTTGGTGTATTGCTCCACCTTTGTGTATAGAGATGACAGTGGCTGTCCTCTGTGCAGAAGGGATGACACCAGTGCTCAGGCTGTGGTTGACTACAGTGTGAAATGGATCTGAGACTCCATGCCTGTGTGCATGTGGGATGCAGCCAGGGATGGTATCATGCCTATGGAGACCTCTGTGTGTTGGATTTGAGAAGGCATTACAGACCTGCTTCCTGATGATGAGGGGGGGGGGTGCTGTACATGTACATGTGTACCACTGGGAAAACGGGGGTGGTGGTGTTTACACTTCACCTGTCTGCAGCTGGTTGCCTATATCTATGCCATATGTGCATGTGGTGTTATTGACTGCCACTACAGAGCAGATTTGTGTGTTGCCTCTGGAATTGCAGACACATGTGTGGAAGGCCTAGTGATTTGCCTTGGTGGATGTGTCAAATTTGCACTCAAAGACATCCTTAGAGTACATCACCTGTGGCCTTATTTGCTTGTGCAGACCAAGGTGACATTGCTTACAATGATGCACCTATTCCTTCTTGGCCCATCCAGCAATTGTTTCCACCTATTATGGTATATGTGTATTGCTGCTGTCCACCACAGGCATTTATCCTACCTTGTGGGAGATGATGTTGTCCTGTCAGGTACTGCTGAGTCCATACATCTATGTAGGTGCCCATATAGTATTGTGGTGTGAGGTTGGACACTGCTGCTAGTTCTAACAAATAGGAAATTGACTGTACAGCTATGTCTTCCTGCTCCGAGAGAATTTATAGTAATTTGTGTACAGTTCATTCTGTTTAACACTGTAAAGGGGAGGGCAGGGGAAGTGGTGACCTGAACAGTGATGGCTATGTGGTCAGAAATTACCAAGGGGGATGGCACTGTCGGAGTGCTACAGTGGCTACTCATGTTGGTTAGGACCAGGTACATGAGATTTCCACTTGCTGTAGGAATGTTGACTAGCTGATCCACTGCATTGCCATTGACAAATCCGAGGAATCTATGTGCATTCATTTTCAGGTGGCGTAGGTCATGCACGCTATGTTTGGTATTTGAAGTCACCCAGGAGCAGGGTAGATGATTGAATCCTGACAGATTCCAACAGGTCCCAATAGGTGTGGTTTGTGTCCATAGTCATGGATGGAGGCCTGTAGCTATCTATGATTTGAGTAGTTGTTTTGCCAACTAACTGAACTTGGGATGTCACCCATGCATCATACTGTTTGGCCAGCCTGGAGGTGTGTATGTGTATGCTAATATTCAACACTCCACCTCCTGTGGCTTTGCACGTCTCCATTTGGGGTCTAAATGTATGATGGGATGAGTGACCTGGCAAGGTTGTTGTGCTCTCCACAGCTAGAAAGCAGGTGTTAGTGACTGCACAAATGTCAGCATCCTACAGGACAAGGTATGCTTGCATTGACATGGGTTTCATGGTGAGACACCTAGCTCCTGTTAGAGCAAGACATCTGCACAAAGGCACACATCAGTGGTGGGCAAAGTCTAGTAAATAATGTCACTTTATTAATCTAGCTGAAACACATTTAGTTGCCAGCAAAGACGGTGTCACATTCACAGAAGTACTCTGCAGGATATGACATCTGACAATCACATGTATGCTATTTTGTTATGACTTCAGTCTTTAATGGGTTGCCAGTGATGTGCCAGACAATACACAACTGTCTAAGGCATTGACTACATATATGATGCGACATGTGGTCAGTCTGCAAAACTCTGGACAGTTGTCAGGTATGGGCTCAGTATATCACATACAGCTCAACACACACATCTGCACCTATTGTGTAGTATGCACATACCCTATGTACATGTCTTACATTTGTAAGACAAGCATGTGTATCAGAGTAGCATTCACAAGTGAAATATGAATACTTACAACATCCCAGGTAGCTGGCTTATCAGTGATACACTCAGTACTGGACAACAGAGACTCCATTAGTAGTCATACATGAGCTGACCTTTGCTTGAGTGACTCAGGGTCCAGAGATGTGCTCCATGTCAATGCAGGCAGGGCAAGCAGAAATGGCCATAGGTGCTGGACAGCAACATGCGAGTCCAGCAGGTCTTGTTGTGACCTAGTGTTTAATACCCCATTTAACATCATTGCATCTCCACTTATGCATTCCATTACAAGCTTACATAATTGACATACCTGTTATAGTGCTCAGGAGTTTCCTCACAACAATGCAAATGTTTAGGTTTGTGTAGTCACAGTCTGTCTTTGTGGAGATGGGTTTTGACCTGTGTTGCATAGGCAGCAGCTTGCCTTTTGTAGGTACTGCTCATGAGCAGGTGATGGCCTGTGCACCAATCGGTGTCTCCCACTTGCTACTTGCATCCAGAGCAGCCGTGTTATCTTTCCATTTGCCAATGCCATAGCAAAACAGTGCTATAATTATGGCCTTTATGTGTGCCTTGCCCCTTTTCCTTGCCTGTTTGGGGGACATTATGGAGGTGTGGGGGCTACAGCTTCACAGACAGGAGGTGGAAATACCTCTCAGGATATGACATGTGGAGATAGCCCAACAACATGGGGAACAAAGCTCCAGAATTGGGTATGGATTGTAAGTCAGTAGTGCTGTTATACACATAGAGGGTTGCTAGTTTAACAGGGTTCGTCCAGACATGCATTTTCTGCATGACTTGACACCTGACAGCGATATGTCTCTGACATACCTGTCCACTGTCCTGATGTCCACAGACTGCCCAGAGGTTTGCCTGTTATGTTTGGTCTGTTCCTCAGACATCTGTTTTTGTGGAAGCAGTATGATAATGTGAGGATTGTAGCCTGTAACTGTTGACATCCATTGATGTTTTAGACATTATATCCTTCAGGGAAGTTATGTTACAACCAAGCCTGTGACACTGGTAACTGTTTCAGTTTGTAACACCATTATGTGAGATATGTCCCTCTTTCCAGCCCCCTCTCCCCAAGAATGTCATGCTTTGTCCAGATGTCTTGCAGTAAGAGGGTCAGAGGTATGCGATATCATTATATAGTGACTGCACTCAATGTATCATCCCATTGACTTAGCAGACTCCTGGAAGTGTTATGCGGCATTGGCCATGAATATGGTCTCAAACCCTGGACGTTTGGTGGAAATCTGTACATATGGGAGCTATGTATGTCTGGCCATTGTGAAGCGACTGCCAAGATTGTGTAACAGTGTTATGTGTAGATGTTTAGCTGAGTAGGCAGAGTAGCAGATGTGAGTGTCACAGATCGTTTTTCTATTTGATTGCGCATGCTGCTATGGCTGCTGGTGTTCTATCAGGTATGTATGTTTGTAGGGCAGACTGAGAAATGTCCTGTAACACCTTATGATTCCCAGTACACTGTGAGTTGTGCTAGTGTATGTCAGTGTAGTGTGTGACTGGGAATCAGGATATGTTCAAACAGTCATTCTACTCTAGAGTTCATTTGGGGTACTGGTATGTTGCTGTGATTGTGGTACAAATGGTTGAGGATGGACATTTATGCACCACTATCTGCTTTTCCCTACAGTTCCATCCCTGTAGTGCATAATATATTTAGGTATACATGGGTAATTGCCCAGAGCTGATTTGGGTTTGTGTCATGTTGGTCTTACTGTGGTTTAGAAGGAGCTGGGTAACATGGTTGGCGGCTGTCACAGGTTTTTCCATTCTGTTACATGACCACAGTCATACCTCTCCACTGTCCAGATGTCTAGACACTGTCCTGATGTGTGGCTCATATGTTTTGCCTGTTGGCCACAACAGTTGTGGGTTTCTGAGAAATCACTGGGATGATGCAAGCATTAAACTTAAAAAAAAAAACAGCCAGCATTGGTATGAGAAGAAAAAGACTTTATTAAAGTCAAACCATAGACCACAGGCCGGTTTCGGGCCAAAAGACTTTATCAATGTATAACAACAACTGTAGTTAGAAATCCCATATATATGAGTAAATTTCAAACAGCCATCAAAAACCAACCAATCAACATTGAATTCACAAATGATCATTCAAGTCAGGTGGAAATAATCCACTCAGTCTTACAATCCAAGCTTTCTCTTTTTTGTTTAAAATATTATGCCATCCAGCCTTACAATTTCTATTGCCATGTATTTTGTCAATAATTATAAAATGAAATGTAGCAGTGGGATATTTAGTAATATGCCTGTGTAAACCATTTGTAGAATGTTTATTTCGGATATTGCTCAGGCATTCTGATATACGTAGTCTCATAGGTCTAGAAGTTTGAACTATATAAAATGCTGAATGTGTACAAACAGCAAGATAGACCACCCAAATCAGTGCTGCAATTGGAAAATATGTTAATATTAAAAATCCGGGGTGGAACAGTTTCTAGATACCTGTTTTGTTATCTAGCTTTAATAACTAACCATTTTGAATATAGCTTAGTCTAAGATACATATGCACAGGTCTATAATCATGAACTTTGGTATACATTTGTAGTTCATATACATTGTTCTATCTAGGTATACATAGGTATAGCTCTATATGACTAACACACAGCCACCCTTATATGTACCTAGATATGTGAACTCTTTCCATTTTGTTGTGATCACCCTTGCACATGTATTGAGACATTTTAATTGCTGACAGCAATTTTGCAACTCATTACATTATGTTTGCATAACAGTAAATAGGAGTCTGAGGTATTCAAACCTACTTTGTCTGTGTATCTATAGCATTTGCTGTTCAACTGTTGCATATTACTGTGTTGCCTGTGCCATTTATACATGTACATGTTTATAGTTGTCCCTAGCATAATATGTACATAAGTCAGATATTAATAATTTCTTTATGTATTATTGCCAGAACTTGCAATACCTGTTCTTATTAATTTACAAAGAGAGTTACTTACCAATTTTTGGATTGCTATTGTGCTCTAGTTTCTCTAGTTTAAATCTTAATAGCTTTTACTTAAAATTGTTGATAGTTCCATGTTTTTATTAACTCTATCTGGAAAACGTTTTAGACTCATAGCTAAACATAAGCTACCTAAAGGCATTACTATTTTCCTACTCCGGTAACAATACACTAGGTCTTTCGTTTTAAAATTACTCTCTGATTTGATTGTACAAGATAATTGCTTCCAATATACATAATTATCACAAATAACATATTAACTTTAATTTCACATACTTTGATATTTCACTACTCAAATCAGTAACAATTCTAAGGAGTAACCTTTTATTTTTATCACTTCTTATTACATTCTATACAGTTATTGTAATGGCAGTAGCACAGAACGGACGTAGCTTACTGTTCTTAGGATGGATGAAGCTAGTTTTGAGGAACTTCTCATTAAATATTAAATATTAAAATAAATATTAAATATTCCATGTTTAGACTTGTAAATAGTTTTAAATGCTTTACAGTTATACTCGGTGTTCATGTTATGTTCATAACAGAATTTTTGCTATCTAACACAATCTATAGGAATGTTTTCATATAAATGTTTGTCCTTAATTGTAAATGGACTCAACAATCCTATAAAGAGAGGAAGCTTAACCAAATATTTGAAAACTAAAAAAGTAGATATTGCATTCTTGCAAGAAACTCATGTAATAGAAGAAAATTTGAATAGGATGTCTATTAATGGCTACTCTATACTTGCAGAATCTCATTTTCAGACCAAAAGAAGAGGCACCATGATATTGTGGAGGAAAACACTACCAGTACCTAAAATAATATTCAGACAAAAATGGCATGTTCTGCTTAATTATTCTAGAAATAAATAAAAAAACTAATCACATTAGCCAACACTTATTGGATACCCGGTGCTACTGCTGCAACAGCGAATAAATATCTTGACTTGCAATCAAATCTAAGGGAGAAATAATATATGCAGGTGATTTTAACTGTATTCTCTCCAGAAGTGACACTATAAATGTAATAAGTTTAACATATCTGCACCTGCTAAAAGATTGAACAACTTCATCAATAATTCAAATATAAGAGATAGTTATGAAAAAATAGAACCCAAATCCCTAAAATACACACATTACTCATGCAGATTCGGTACACAAACTATGATCAATAAGGTATTGGTTACAGATTATTTATTCTCAAAAAATCAGGAATTTTTCATTAGCTCCTGTCCAATGTCCGACCACAACGCTATTTTCTTTAAAATCCACATGAAATATTGGCATCTAGTATATTGGCAAAGAATACCAACATACATTGTTAAGATAACCGGGTATAAGGAATGGTTACTGAAAGAAATCAAAATATTTCTAGACATAAATGACAATGATAGTACTTCTAAAGTTATTGTCTGGGATACGCTGAACTCTTACATTTTTTGCTAAAATCAAAACCCGGTACCTAAACAGATGAAAGGAATGGGATAGTACGCTATCGAGAATACAATCAAAAATTGATGAACTAAAAAGAAATCTAAATAGTAAAGATATAAACACAAAAACAGAACTGAAACTATTAAACCTTGATTACATGGAAATTCTTAATCACAAAGTGGCAATACATTTAGAAAGAATGAAATGACAGTCTTACTCTGTTAACCCAAAAAACATGCATAGATTAGCTGTGAAATCAAAAAACTTAAATGTTAAACATATAATAGGTTCATAGGTTCATAGGTTTATACTAGGCTATCTGCCCTAAGGCATTTATAAGCCTAGCCCAAATTTTTGTGGCTTACGCCACCCCTTATATGAAAAAATACTGTGCCCATTAGTTTGTTGTGCCTCTGTCCAGCAGTGACACAGAGATGATTCCCGGGGTAAACCTACGATCTCCCATCCACAGGTCTAGATTTCTCTTGAACAGAGTCAGCGAGGTGCTTTGCCTCACATGGACCGGGATTTTATTCCACAGCATAGGGAGTCTCTGAGTGATAAATCTATCCCTCCAGCACGTCCTATTTATATCTGTGCTAAGGTTTAAGTCGCTTGCTCTAGTGGTTTTGGTGGATTTGGATTTTTTGAGGTGGAGCATGTCCATTAATTCCGGGTTGGACATGGCTTTGTATGTCAGGCACATGTCACCTCTGAGCAGATGGTGTGCGACTGAATAGAGCTGGAGTTTCTTCAATCTGGCAGCATATGACAGATTTTGGAGTCCCTTTATCCTTTTGGTGAGGAACTTTTGGGGTCTCTCCAATTGCTGCAGATGTCTGGTGAGATACATCCCGAATGGGGCATTGTACTCGATCATTGGTCTGATAAGTGAAGAGTACAGGGGAACAATGACCTCACTAGATCTGGATGTGAATCCCTTCATGATCAGGTGGGCAATGTAGAAGGTCTTTCTAACCACTTTAGCAATGTGAGTGTCAAAAGAAAGGCCACTGTCAACCTGGGTCCCCAGGTCCCTGATAACCTCTTCTGTGCTTAGTGGATTGCCACCTATATGGTAGCTTGGGTTTACCTTGTTTTTCCCGAAGGGTATGACTATACATTTTTGGCGTTTAACTTCAGGCCATGGCTCTGGCACCAGCTATCTGTTTCCGTGAGTCCCTTCTGAAGGATATCCGTGTCCGATGCACTTTCCACTATGGCGCCCAGTTTGCAGTCGCCTGCAAACTTTGTCAGCCAAAGTCCTCCCATGCTGGCCTGTACTTCTGAGAAGTAGATGCCAAACAATAGGGGGCCAAGGACCGAGCTCTGTAGGACACCACTTGTGACCGCTTGGAGTCTGACACAGCGCCAGCAACTCTAACCCTGTGGGTTCTGTCCTTAAGCCAGTTTGCAACCCATCTTGTGACATATGGGTTTACATTTAAGCTGG
>NC_056731.1:124984669-125017778 GCF_019279795.1 Protopterus annectens | reverse complement strand
GAAATTGGGGAAAAAGGAGGTTAGGTAATTCCAACCAGTTTAGTTGTTTTGCCTTACTTGGATTCAGGATTATGCGAGAGTTTGCAGGCTAGAATTCAACTGCAGAGAAAGCAAGCTGTTTTTTTTTCTTGAAGTTTAGAGAGGGAGGGTCAGCATATATGAGTATGGTGTCATCAGCATGTTGTATGATTGTGGCAAGTTCTGTAGCAGAGTGGAAGTTGTTAGTAAAGATACTGAATAGGAATGGACCTAATATTGAGCCCTGAGGTACACCTAGTTTAACAGGTAGGTAGGGGACAATTCATTTTGCCATTTTAAGCAGATAGGTAGTCATGGAACCATTGAAAACCAGAATGTCTTAGATTAAGAGACAGGAGATTATGTAGACATTTTTGGTGGGAGACTGTATCAAAGGCTATCTAGAAATACTGAGGAGACTAGTCATCCATTATTTCTGAGATAATTGATGGTGTCTGTAAAGCTTAATATAGATGTAGTGGTCCTGTGGTTAGGTTGAAAGCCAAGTTGGGTGTTAGGTGATTCATGAGTTTGGAGTGAATATATTTTTCTAAGATTTTGGATAAGGATGACAGAACTGGGATTGGTCTGTAACACAGTTAGAAAGGTCTGTACAGATATCCCTTTGTGTAGGGGTATTATGTAGGAAGTGTTCCAGATTTTGGAAACTTGATGCTCAGTTATGGAGTGATTAATAAATATGGTGATTGGACAGGGTATGACATCAGCAGCTAGCATAAGATAGTCAGTGGGTAGTTTGCCAGAAGCAAGGGTAGTAAGTTTAAGTTTGCGGAGCATTCTTTTTATAGTACTAGTTTGAATGGGCTTAAAAGAAAAATTTTTGAATGTTTCATTCAGTTCAGTAGTGATTTTTAGCAGCATAGTACTATTTGTTTTGGTTAAGTTTAAAATAGAATTGGTGAAGTAAGTATTCACTTGAGTAGCTATACTATCTAGTGTATTTATAGTGGAGGTATTTGGGGTTACAGTTTTACTTGGCTGAAGGAGCTCATTCATAGTTGCCCATAATTTTTTGGAGCTGTTTCGGTATTTTTTGTTGGGTTGCTATATAACAGAATAATTTGTCATTTTTACCTGTTTTTTTAATTTATTTCTTAGTTGCTGATAATAGTTTAGTTTAGCATGCTTTTAATGGATTGATATGGTCACCAAACTTTATCTCTGGTTTTGAGAAGGAGTTTTGTTTCTTTGGTTAAGCATGGGGCATAGTTTGCCTTTGCTCTTATAGTTCTAAGGGTGGCTTGGCTGTTTAGTATATCCAAGAAAGTATGACTGAAGTATGATACTGCAGTGTCTAATGGAAGTAAAGCGGAGGGTCCAGTCGCATTGTTGTAAAGTTGATATGAAGGTGAGGGAAGAGTAGTTTTTCCTGTTATGCATGTGCCTAAATATAGTTCTTTTTGGGCAATGTAAATTTTGTCGGAGGAGGTAAGGCGGGTAGGTGGTCACTTAAGCTATCTGGGAGATAACATGACTTTCTAACAAGTGATGGTTTATTGGATAAGGTGAAATCCAGTACTGAGTGTCTATTGTTCTGTTTTATTTACCCAGGTTGGGTTTTTTATTAACAGGGAGAATTTGTGTAAGTTTATGAAGTTTGTGGGATTTTTCTGAGGTGCAGGTTAACCAGTCTAAGTTTAAGTCAGCCATAACAATGATTTCCTGTGAAAAGGTTGTGGATGACTAGAGGAGGAAGTCTTCAGTTAAGGTGTTGCCAGGAGGAATGTACATTGCTATGATGATTATGAATTTGTTGGGGTTTAATTCTAATCTAGAAAATAGCATCTCAATATTATTTAGTTTTGGTGGGTGCAAGTCCAGGCATTCGAGTTTGTGTGTTTTTGTATATTATTGCTATACTTCCTACTTGTTTATTTAATTTGTCCAATATATTGGATGTGGTAGCCTTGGGGTAAAATGTCATTGTTATTGAGGGTTTTAGCCAGGTTTCAGTTAAGATTGCTATGGTTGGGGTATAGAGAGAGAGAGAGGGATGCATGCAATTCATGAATTTTATTTGATAAGCTCCTAAAGTTCATGTTTAGAAAAAGTAGGCCTGATTTTGTATGGACACATTTGCTAATAATATGAGTGGTAAGGGAGGTTGTCATGCTGCTTTCTGTTGATTGACCTGGGCCTGGATTTGGGTGGACATCGCCACCAAGCTTAATTGTTGGTATTAGGTTTATTAGTAAGTCAGGGCATTTGAGTACATGTTCGGTTTGTTTGTGAGGTGGCTGGGGTGGAGG
The DNA here is from genome assembly GCF_019279795.1 of Protopterus annectens. Classification (NCBI taxonomy): domain Eukaryota; kingdom Metazoa; phylum Chordata; order Ceratodontiformes; family Protopteridae; genus Protopterus; species Protopterus annectens. Next base: position 125,015,490 of record NC_056731.1, on the reverse strand, counting down.
TTGTTTGGGTATGTATTTGTATGTGAATAGTTCTACTGTGATGGAGTTGAATAGGCTTGATGCTATATTAAAGTGTGTGATTTTATTGTAGAGTAATGTGGGGCTAGAAATGGAGGGGGATGGATAGAGTGAAGAAAGTTGATGCTGGTAGGATGTAATGGCAGAGAATAAGAGGAGGAAAATTAGGAGAGTAATGTGTAATAGAATTATTAACTTCCCTCAACTTCTTCTCTTTAATCAACTTACCTTCACCCACAAAATACTCTATCAATTAGAAAAAAAACCTGCGCTCAAAGATATCATTCAGCCATATTCCTCTTCAAGACCCCTTTGCTCTAGCAACAAACTACTTCTACACACCACCAATGCTAACAATTCAGCAGGTGAATCACTTTTTTCCAACTACATCTCCAAACACTGGAATAATCTAACTAACTCACTAGCAACTAACTCCTCAACACTTAAATTAAAAAAAAAAAAAAAAAAAAAATCTAAAAATACACCTTACTAACAACTGTAACTCCCTGGATAACCTATTCCTCCTTTTCACTCGGTTATCATTACTTTTACTCTACTAGCTGATCTACCACTAATGGTAGCTTCACTTTAACTGTACATAATCATTTGGATATATTCACTAAATGTAAACAACCATTTCTTATGTAAATTACTGTTGCTCTACTTACTGAGTCTGAAACCACAATCTTGTATGTATTTGCTTCTCACTTGGCTGTATTTGTTTCTCTACTGTATGTATTTGGCACTCTTGGAGCTTTTCTCCCCAGGCCTCCGCTGATAAAGGACCTGTGTCCAGTCTGACTTTACCAGTAAACAAATGTAAAATAAAATAAGGAAATTAAATAAATAAATGTTGGATAACTAGTAGGAGGTAAGTAAGATATAGTTCAAGAGAAGTTCTATCTCACCCTGCTGGCAATGTCATGAGAAACAAGCATACCTCCCAACTGTACTGAATTACTCCGTTTTTACAGAGTTTTGGGTTCCAAATAATGAGGTGCCATGATTCCTGAGTGGCACCCCTTCATTCCCAATTTTTGTTTTAATTATTTTCTCTTTGTGTTTTGGAGCTGACATCATCACATGCGCGATGATGTCAGCTCACTAAGCTGAAATGTCTGCTTTAGTGCTTTTTAACTAGCTGCAAGTGCGACTTTCAACTTACTGAAGGAAACATCTGCTTTTTAACTTTGGACTAGCTGTGAACATGGAATAAACTTTCAACTTACTAGCTGCAAGTGCTTAAGTCTTTGGAGCCAGACTATGTGAGTGTGGACATTTTCTTCTTCTGAGGAAGCTTTGGAGCTGAATCTGCTTGGACGGAAGCATCAAAACAACTGCTTTTAGGTAATTTTCTTTGTGAAAGTGAACATTGGAGCTTTTCCTCAGAAACTCTGGTGTGTGTGTGTGTGTGTGTGTGTGTGTGTGTGTGTGCATGTAAATGCCCCCAACTCAATACACCTGGTGGCTAGAGGTACTCAGACTCAAACCCTGTACCTTGGCTATAGGTAAAAAGAGCCTAAAGTCCCTAGCCACCACCACTTGTAAATGTATGCATCATATTTGTGTTCTATTCCTCATTAAATCTGTGTTTTTCAGGACATGTCGCAATGACAAATCACTGAAAGATTGAATTTACTAAATAATGACAGGCATTTGAATTTCAGACTTCATATTTTTCAGAAAATAAATGGTAGTCTAGCAATTTTCTAAGTTTATAAGATCAGTATTTGAAATTTGTCCCAATTTGGAGCTGTATACCCCCATTATTGGCTTTGTCCAGATTTTTTGTGCTAAGACGTTGAGAGTTATGGTAAGAAGTGAGAACTGAATTCTGTATTCCCCCATTACTGGCTTTGTCCAGGGTTTTTGTGCTAAGAGGATGAGAGCTATGGTGAGAAGTGAGAACTGAATTCACTAAATGATGGCCATTTAAGTTTCAGTCTTCTTGTCTTTCTAGAAACTGCTGATTTGGCATAGTGGTATAATGCTCTAACCGTAATGCACAGGGTCCTGGGTGCAAGACTTAGCAGTGAAATGCATGGTGGTAACACAACATTTTATTCTAGCAACTTTCCAAAAATGTACAAGCAATGTTTAAAATGTGTCCCTGGTTTTTGACCTTTTGCCCCCCCCAAAAAAAATGAAATTGAAAATAAGTGCGAGAAGCTGTGCAAGATGCCTATGGCTTATACTACTGTCATTCTATTAATATATATGTGTGGAAGTAGACTTTTATGATGGAAATATTCTGAATTGGGCAGTTTTGTCATTATTGATTCATGCATTTTGTTTAATTGCCTACTGGAAAAATGTTCAAACAATACATTTTAAAATGTGCTCTAACTTAAGTCTAACAAGTGTGTTGTGTTATACAAGGAATATAATTGAATAAAGCCAGGAAGGTGTATCAATGAATTCATGTATGTTTCTTGTTTTGTGCACAAGAGGCCAATAATTTGAAAACAGCCCAAAGGTAATCTTTATCCACCACTGGCCAGATGCATTTTCTTTGGATGTGGTGTGTGGGTTTCACTACTGTTTCAATGAATGTGAGTTTCAAGGGCAGAAAAGTTTTAATGCCAAGTCTATTTTCATTGTGAGACAGGGTTGCTTTGTTTAGCAGATGTCTATTGGTGTTTGTGCATTGGGCTGTAAAATGTAAAAATGAAATCTAAATAACCATTGTAGAAGTAAAGCACTATGCACACATTAGTGTTTATGGTAAATGGGGTAAAATAGCCAGGTAATGGGATATTGGAATGGCTGCAGGGGGACTCTGGTGCCATATTTTGGTTGTCTGTTCTTCAGTTTCCATTTGAAAGTTGGTATCCCACAATTCCATTGGAGTGGGTGGGGTTACTTACTTATGTATGCAATCCATCCAAAAGTGTCCCCTTTTTTCCATAACCTGCATTCATCCACACCACTTCTTGCTGTATACCCTTTCTCTCCACACTGTTTACATTGTCTTTTGTTACAGTTCTTAACTCATTCACTCCAGCGGAGTTCAGGAAATTTGCACTGTAACTTCCAATGGATGGAGCCTAAGCCTTTCGACAGAATCAATTTATGTCCTCACATTTCAAATAAATGTTTATATATCTGGAACCACAAGGGTTATGACAGAATTATAAATGGCTAATCCTTTAGCACAAACTATTTTTGTAGTGGTAGTATTCTTTAGGTTCTTGGTCTTAAACTGAATTTTATAAGTCACAGTAAACACAGTCCCCCAGATTCACGAATCCTCCGTGTAAGACTAAATAAGTCTTACTCGGAGGCTGCAATTGAACGGTATGATGTCAGCGTGCCATGAATATTCATGAGGGCATGCTGACTCAACTGCAAGTCTAACACGGACCGTGCAGGAAAGCAGGGGGCGTGTCCGACTGCTGAGCAGTCTAAAGGTCCACGCCCCTGCAAGTGTCTGAAATGTCAAATGTCAACACACAAGAGCGAGTCCGCTCAAATGTCCATGTACCCAACACCACACTCCCTGACATTGTAAACCCCCAGCACAATTATAAAAAGTACAACATTTAATTTTTTTTTCTAATTCCCGATATAGCTGCCCGTATTTGCGCGTGTGTGCGCGGGTGTGTCCATTGCTTAGCTGTAGTTAGCAATCCCGACATGGAAGAGCATAAGAAGGAATGTTTATGCAAATTATGCCAAATAGCAATAGCATAATGGTAGAGTGTTCACTCAAAGAGGAGGCATTCACGGTTCGAGTCCCACCACTCCCCTTCCTATTTATGTTCTAAATTAGTATATGAAATAATTCCTGACATATATGATTAAAATTTTACTAAAAAGCATTGAAATGGCCTATGTATCAGTGAACAAAATATATATTTATAAAGGATCCTGACATATAATTGCCCACAGTTAAGCAGCGCTTTACCCAGCGCAATATAGTTGCCCGCAGTTAAGCAGCACTGTACCCAGTGCAATATATGTGCCCGTAGTTAAGCAGCACTTTACCCAGTGCAATGTAGTTGCCCATAGCTAAATAGCGCTTTACCCAGCGGAATACATTTGCGTGGAGGTGCGCATCGCGCCAACCAGTGCACCATAGGGCAACGTGGAGCAACATAGAGCAAAGTTATCTAAACACAGCCACACCCCCTAGTGTGTCTGGACAGTAGTAAAATAAAATGCAATGACAAGGTTCGAACCCAGGACTCTGTGCACCATAATCAAAGTACTGAATCACTAAGCCATGACAGCTTAGAATAAACAGCCACTGTTAACATACATATACTTATAAATGGTAGATTAACCATTACTAAGCAGATCTGCAGTCAGCCGAGAATTTTCAAAAATGGCCAATCACAAAAAAGTGCAGGAAATGAAGCATATTTAAGCCCCATAGGCAGGAATACTCACCATAACTGATTGCAGCTCCCATCTGCAGTTAGAATGGCTGGTGCTGGAGAGGGTACACGCTTCCGAGTGCAACGTTGGGGCATCAAGGAGTCGAAATACATGGTTTGGCTCCTTGTCCACTGTCATGAGTCAAGACTCCTGCAGGGCCAGTTCCAAGGGATGGAGTACGAGGCAGAGGCTTGGAACCGGTTAGCTCATGACCTCACCAGTGTCACAGGCATTCCTCGGACTGATGAGCAGGTCCGTCACCACCATGCAGACCTGAAGAGAAGGAAGCAGAACCTACTGAACCAATGGATACAGGAGGCCTGTGGGATGCAAGATGCCCCACAACTGAGTAGGTAGCCATGGAATGCAGTATGTAAGAAATGATAATTGATTCTGTATAATGGATAGGTATGTCTCAATATCCGTTCATTTACTTCACAGCTGCAGGTGTCCGTGCTGCAAATCAGCAAGCCTATGCAGATAGGCTGCTAAGGCTGTGCCACCAGGTAGGTTAGTGATTATTCTGCTTGTATTGTTATATAAAATAGGTGAGAGAGCCTGAAAGAAAGTGTTGTAGCCCAATAATACAGCCATAAAATGCCTTGAATAAGTCCTCTGCATGTACTGTTATATAAAATAAGTGAGAGAGCCAGAAAAAGAGTGTAGTAACCCATTAAGAAAGGTAAAATATGTCCAGAATAATATCTCTGCAGGTACTGTCATATAAAATAAGTGAGCGAGCCTGAAAAAGAGTGTTTTAACCTATTAATAAAGGTATAATATGTCTTGAATATGTCTTTCATATGCACTGTAATATCAAATAAAGGAGAGAGCCTGTGGAAAAGTGTGTAATGTAATTAATAAAGGTATAAAACCTGGAGTGTGTCTGTGTCACTTACTTTGAAATGTTGTTGCACACTTGCATTATATAAATAGTACTGTTTTAATAAGTTCTGGCAACCCACAGTTGGGCAGTCTCATCTAAAGTGGTTGATGGAAGTGCTAGTAGCTGTGAAGCATATATACAGTCTTCAACAGTTACTGGCTGGCATGCATAAGTAAATCTGGCACACGAGTAGCTTGCTAATTAGATCCCTAGAAATGTGAGTGTGCTACATGAAATGTAGGGTTCTGTACAAATCTAACTGAAAATGTCATGTGAACACATCCAGATATGTAGATAAAGAAATATAAATACAATCAATAAATATGTAGCAGTAACATTTGCATCCTGGACAGTTAGTATGTCAGATATAGGTCAGGCATATAATGAACTAGCCAAACCCATTACACAACCTAATGCATGTTGCCAAGTGTAATAATACATGTAGGGGATATACACCTACAGTCAATAAGAATGTGGTGTAGACTAAAAGTACTTATAAGATGTTAATTGAGGTTTCTTTTTACATCCTACTGTATGTGCATAAACAATGCAATTCCACAATTCAATGGGTATGTGTAATCTCAAAACATTTTTTGGGACACATGTCCTATTGTTCTATAAATATCTGCATTCACTTTGATGCATGTGCCCTGTTCAAACACCACAATCATGGTGGCCTGTTGCCACCAATCATCCCTGCATGCTGTTGGAATGTCCACTGTCGTTCAATATATGCATGTGTTATGCTTGCTGTTCAACTGTTGGAACCTTGATGTGTTGGGTTAATGGGAATATTACTGCATGCTGTTACAACTAATTTGGAATGCTGTTGTTTATGCTGTAATTAAACACACCTAATCACAGAACGTATGGAAAGGCCGGTCCCAGCGGACTCACCTGTCCCTCCTCAGCTGGCGAGTGCACCTGGCACCAGCAGGTCTGGTGCCCAGCCCGGGCTCCCCTCCTCCGTTGGTCCTGTGCTGCCTTCGGGTGGAAGCACTGCAGGGGATGGGGCTCGTCCCCCCTATGCAAGCATGGATGAAGAAGGGTCACCTGTCACCTTTTACAGGGTCCAGGCTGTGGTGCGTAGGGAGATCCAGCATTCAGTTGCTGATCCCCTATGCCAGCTCGAGGTGAGAGTGGCGTGTCTCATGGGTGACCCTGCCCGTCCTATGCAGCCCCCAGCACAGCCACCCTCGGGGCTGTGAAGGTGCTGTGGTGACTGCCCATGGGTGGGGATCTCAGTTGCACTGTTACCATCTGTGGGCTCATGGGCTTGCGATTTCCAAACATCCGTTCCCGTCAATTGTGTTCACCCACCCCATGTGTCATACACCGCCCCTGTATGCGTCTTGTTTGTCTTGTCTGTTTACCTCCCCAACCTACCTCCCCAAATATACCTACTTCCTCTACCTCACTTTCCACTCTCACCTGAAAAAAAAAAAGGGCAATCTGTACCCACAAAAAAATTACGCCCCATACATAGCTGCCCATTTCGCACACATGTTCGCTGGACATGTAAACTGATAATTCCAATTGGCAGTACAACATACTTTGTTGTCCTCACCCCTCTCTCAGAGGTAGAAGATTTCAAATTTCACTCCAAAGTTATTGCACATGCACAGCTGTTGCTGGTAAAGAAATGGGCAGCTATGGACCTTCCCTACACTCGTCCTGCACATCCCGAGCTTGTTTCCCTACTGTCTTTCCCTCTTTGTGCCCCCTTTTTCACCACTTTCCTATCTCCCCATTTTCTTTTCTTTTGAAGAAATTAGCGCAGGGGTTAGCGGAAGTAAGCACTTTTAAGCAGTAGTAAGTGGGTTTAAGTGGGTGTGCACATGTGTGCGCTTAGCTAAGCATCGCTAAGCGTCGAGCAAACCCACACAATCCTGCTTACAACTGCTTAAAAGTGCCTTAGTCACTCTATATCAGGGCCCCTTGTTCTGCTCAGCAGCAAAATAAAATACCTCTGCCAGTCACGAACCCCAGACCATTAACACAATAAACTGCATGAATTATCACTAAGCCACAGTAGATATACAATAACCTGGTGCTCAAATAAATATATCATGCAGCACAATGACTGAATGTAAAGGAAAAATAGGAAGACCATAACACAAAGCTTGTTCTGAGGATCTTTACCAGCAATTGTTGTGGAATGCATTACATGAGTGAGTTATGAGAATCAGCCATTCTAGCAGCAAATAATGTTACAGAGGCACTTTACAACCCCCACACAGTATCATAGCAGGACAAACAGTGGCAAGTCTGATTAGGGAAGAGGCCATACTACCTAACTGTGACTACTTTACAGGGATGCCCCTGATTGTGAAACATATTTAAGCTGTGTCCCTCTGAATCCCTCTGAAAAGTACTGACGTCAGTCAGAAAGGTGGGTTATTACACAATGAATACTGACAATAATAACAGTAGACACTGCTTGTATTTCATAAAAGGAGTACGAATCCATATGCACTGCTTCATACAAGTCTACACTTACTGTCTCTATTATGTGTAAGGTGTACTTCACTTTTAACTACCTATCCCTGACTCCATGCAAAGATATATCTGAGTGTTTCATAGGCCTGGCAGAGGCACAAACACACAGGCATAGCAGCTATCCTGTTGTTACACACTCTGAAAATAGCTGTGGTAGGACTTCCACAAGCATACCCTTATGTAGTAGTACAACACAGAAATACCAAAGGATGTAGCCATGTACTGGTAGCAAATGACTGTAAAAATGCCATTGTACTAGTGATGAAAACACCTGTGGTTGCACAGACAAAGAATAACAGTGTAACATTTGACTACCATCTGGATAGGTTCACAGTTGGCAACTATGCAGGCAGACCACCAGCCTTGATAAACCAACAGGTACACACCAATCCTTTAAGTCCAGTAAGATAACATTCACACAATAATACATAATGTTGTCTGTATGTCAGCAACCCCCTCCCCCACACTTTAAATACACTTGTGTTTGTTGGGTCTACGAAGGATGTAGGTAGGCATACACAGTACTGGAATTGTCCAGTTGTCCTGTGAACCCTGTGCTAATGTCAACAATAAAACCACAAACCCTGCAGAAGTGAGTACATTAATATTCACAGTATAACAGTTCACAAACAGTTCATGTGCCAAAAGAATACTTCTCACTAACTACGTTTGTATGGCAGTTAATTATATGAGTAGAAAAGAATACATAGTCACATAAATGTTGTGTATGCATTTGTAGGGGTGAGTTAAAATCTACACTGATAGCTCTGTACTGCAAGTGGCAACAGTCAGTTCTGAGTACAACATGTACATCACTGTCTACACCTCTAGCTTCAGATATAAGAAGTATACCAACCTTCTGACTTACACAACAGTGTCCACAGCAAACAAGCATGGGCCCCACTCTGGAAATCTGAAAGGGCTACGCCTACATACCTTAGCAATTTATAGCATTGGGTTGCTATGACAGTGAGTACTGCAATTACCACACAGCAGGCTGTATGCATTTACCTAATGCTGGGCACTAATTGGTGCAGAGGGCATCACATGCACATGCGCAGATACCTATAAAAGCAGACTGTACTTGCTATCCCGACATGCAATCATTACATTGCACGTGTCAGCAGCTCTAGAACCCCAGGAGAGTAGTGACAAACTTTTTTACTTAATAAAGAAATCTTTACTTAAGTAAATAATATATTTACTTATTTAAAACATAAATATATTAATTAAGAAAAAAAAAACTTAATTAATAACCAATAATAACAACTTAGTAAAAAACTTTACTTAATAAATAAAAAAAAATTTTGAAAAGCATACACAGACGGACCTGAAAGTGAGTAACAGGTATGTAACAGATTTGTAGTTACTGGCAAGTAGTAGATGCTTATGAATAGTACTGTACATACTCAGAAACATGCATATGTGGCAGCAGTAGGTATGTATGCAGTGATGCCATGCATAATTACTGCCATGGACAAATTAGTGTGTAGCTGTGTGCAGTGGGACATAACTGTGACATATGTATCTCAGCATTATATGTCGAACATCTGAACATGTTATCCATGGTCTGTACAGTACTGCGTATAATGGCAGTTTGGGGGAGTAGTGCAAACACCTATATAAACTTGGATGTGACAGAGTAAGACATGCATGATAGTAACATAATTTGTAGCTTAGCATTGGCAACTGCTGTACCAGGCTAGTATAATAATGTTAGCATTTGCAGCTATTTATACTCCCTGTACTATTACTGTATGCACACATGTGACAACTGTCCATGTTGTAGCAAGGCCCAACAGGTCATCCGTGAGGTGTACGGACTTACAATAGTGTGGACCCTGTGTGTGTATGGCACACAAATATGGAGAGATATTTATGTGTCTGATAAATTAGCATCTGAACATGTGCATAGAGCAAGGGACATATTGCAACTGTTTGTGAAGGGTGGACATTTATATGTTGGTGCAGGTTGTTATGTGCATTTTTATATGTAGGTTGCAGTGTGTGGCAAACAAGACAGCATACAGTGCTGGCATATGACATGAGGTGTTTAAACCCCATGGGTATGATTTGTTAGGTTTTTAATAGGGGGTCCTGATAAAGGTCCATGGGCTGAGAATACCTTCCATACATTCTGCACAAGACTGTGCAATTTCATTACATAACTGCATCCCTCTCAACCTTTGCATAATTGATATTCCCACCATGAAAGGTTGACTGCATATGTGCCTATATGTATATCTATATGTACACCAATGGATGTTCATATGTACGCTCAAGCTCAATGTTGTAAACGTATTGCCATCCCTCTTGTTAAAAACCCTGTACCCATGAACTACCACATAGGTGGTAGTCTACTCAACACCGAAAGTGTGATAAGAGACTAAGGGACACAGGTGGACAGTAGTGTCACTATTGGTAATCACAGTGCCACACTAGTCATGTAAACTGATTACGCTCCACATGTCATCAAAAAAGGTGTGTCATTCATGGAAAAAGAGGTCAGTGTTCCACTGTACTCATCAGTCATAACACCCATCATGGAGTACATTGGCCCTGTTTGTATGTACCTCAGAAGACATCCACAGTGACAGACACATACCTCACAAAAAGTATTACCAGACTCAAACAGATGCCCTATGCAGACTGTCTTACAAAACCACAGCTACACTGTGTCGCATACCGCCTACCCAGAGCCAACCTCTGCCTAACATACAAAGCTATGCCAAACCCACAGGTGTTGGACATGCTCCATATAAACAGATTAAACTCTATACAAGCTACACACTGTACTGATCTAAACCCTTTAACGTCAAAAAGCAGAACATGCTGGTGTGGTACATTATCATCTCAGACACATACCATACTCTGGAACTAACCACCTATTAATAGCAAATGAAGGTCTTCATTAGCAGTTGTCATGAATAATCATGATGAGTGGATGTGAGATAGGAAACACAACCCGGGAATCACCTCTGTGGCTCTGCATGACAGGGGCACATGAACCTACATTACATGGGTGTTGAAGGGCAGGGTACCATATGGCTAGGCTTCCATAGGCCCTACAGATAATAGCCTATTAGCTACCTAGGACCTGATACACACATGCATGTACTTGTTGAATTACTTGCTATATGAGGTTGACTGGGTGTGATGGTGAATGTGTAGGCAAATTTGTCAAAGTTGTGTATATGTGTGATAGCCTAATGGGAAACTGTGTATATCATGGTATGTAGTGTTGTAGCTCTAATCCCAGCAAAAGATACGTATGCTATTGCTAGGCAGGAAAAGCAGTAAGGCATACGGTGTGACATAGTCCCATGGTGTTGACCGGAGTGTGCCATTGTAGGCTTAAGCAGTACATGTATGCTTATTGATTGCTAACACTAGTGAATACAAATCCCATATGAACAGTAGTACTACCTGAAGCTGTAGGCCTAAACAGCATAGTATGGTTTATATCCACATTGCTTGAAAACACTGTTTTGTTTGTTACCTGTAGTCCACACACATTACATACCTCAGGCATGAGGTTTTGTAGGTGCTGACACACAGTACTGTATGTTACACAGGTAAAACTAATCTGGGTTGCCATACCTTTGTGTTTTGTAGGTATGTCTGATGTGTGTGTGGGTATGCCTGTAACATGGCCTTGGTGGTATGTGTGTCACAGGATATATGTGCATATCTAGCAACATGTATAGTGTAGTACAGCAGTATGCGACCTATAGTGATGAATGTGCACATTTGTTACTGAAGGGTTTGCTATCAACAAGTAGTGTGGTCTACTGGTGGTACTTTAACTGTACTTTACATTTATTTCAATGGATGACAAATGTCTGCATTCATTAGCTTCATATACACCCCCTGTGGCTAGGTGGTGCATTGTGTCACATACAGTGTGCCATGTACTGTTCTATAGTTTTACATACTGGTTTCACTTTGTTGCTGTGCAGAACATGGTTTGGTATATAGTATGTGCCAGGCACTGTCAGGCAGTTTTGGGCTGAGCAATCATTTGTGGTATTAAAGGTGTGTATCTACTGACAACCAATAGGTTGCTATATATGGCATTTCATTGATGTCTGTACTTTAGCATGTTAAGTGTGCCACATGACTTGCTCACAATTACTGTTTTATTGTCTTCCAGGAATATGTCTCACAACAGGAAACCTGCCTATTCCCCTGAGGAGGAGGAGGTCATCTTTGATGCCCTGATACATCATTACAACCTGCTGTTCTCCAGATCCAGCCAGGACCAGCATGGACGCACTGCACTGTGGCAGGATGTTGTCCGTCAGGTGAATGATGTAGGCATGCATAACTGAACTTATGAGCAGGTACGCCATCACTGCAGTGATTTAATCAGACATGTCCGGCAGCATGCCTCCGATGTCCACAGACAACAGCTTGCCACAGGTGGTGGTGCATCAACACATCCCCCCTCACCAGAGTGGAAGAGCTGCTCCTCAGTGTGGTGGCTCCTGGCCAACCAGTACAACAGACATGTGTCATCATGGAGACTGGAGTCACCCAGCACGTAGATACAGAACGTGCAGGTAACATGGCATATCTGTAGACTACTGTTAAATCAATTGTTAGAACATGCATTTATCAGATGTGTACTGTGTATTCAGAAGATGTGGAGCCTGGAGTCATGCAATACTGATAATTTGGAACATAATTTGTATGCCTGTGACTGTCACCTCTTATACTACTGTGAAATTGCAAACACACAGCAGCAATGCCATAGTTGTTGACACTGACAAACTGTCTCATATCCTTGTAGGTCCCTCTGGTGTGATAGCAAGACAGAACACCCATGCTGGTGAGTGTTCTACATTTAATATAGCATATAACATGTGCATGTCGTAGGAGACTTGTAGGCCATATACACATGTAAAACACCTACACATAATGCATGCTCTGCATGTTCTCTGTGGGACTATGCACATCCCAGTAACATGAGTATCCACCTCAAACACATGCAATACACAGAACATCCCAACCAATTGTGGTACACTGTAGTGGACATTGTATAGGCAGAGTCAATACACATGCACACAACATACACCCCTTTGTCATATGCAGTAAGTGTTAATATGATACACATGGTGTATGTAGACACCTGCTGTAAGGTCATACTCCAGTATCCCAAATGTCATCAACACAGCACACATACTATACCTGAGAGGTAGAGGCCTATCATGGGGTGGTGTGACACGTTTCAACACGCAACACATTCATGTTAGGCAATGCTCCCTATTGAACACCTTACATACCCATGTAACAACTGGCTGTGAAATGGTTAATGTAGCCAAAGTGGTGCAGGTCAGGTACAGCAGGATAGTTGCCAGTGTGACATACATTAGTGGCCTTGAGTGACCACATGATGCTGCCTGATGATGGCTCATGGTACTACACTACATCCATTTACAGTAACTACAGTACTACACATAGCATTCATTGCTATACACCTGACAGTTGTGTGCATCCGGCCATGGTATGTACACCTATGAGTGATGGTGCACAGGACATTGGAAAGCATTCCAGACTTGCACAGCAATGTTGTGTCCATGTACACATTGTGTTCCAAGGTGAGGCCAGTCATTGAACAATGCACATGCATCAACGACATGTAAACTGTTATCAGCAAGGACACTCCACACCCGCGCTGCATGCTGTTGAGCAACACACATCCTGCATGCTGACATGTGTGATAGGACTCTATGGCTTGTGATACTGTACTGCACTATCGACCACTAATGAATATGTTCTGTATTGCTGTTGGTGTGCTAGTGTGTGTGTGTGTGTGTGTGTGTGTGTGTGTGTGTGTGTGTGTGTGTCAACTTGACTGAGTAGTGTATGTGTGCATGTGTTCATGTGTTCATGTGTGCATGTGTGTATGTGTTCATGTGTGCATGTGTTCATGTGTGCATGTGTGCATGTGAGCATGTGTGCATGTGTGCATGTGTACATGTGTACATGTGTTCATGTGTGCTAACATCCTGTACAGATTGTGAAGTGTGTTTACTGTCTTCCTCTCACAGGTGCTGAGGTATTGGATGGATGAGTGCAGCAGGGAACCTGAGGTCACAGCCACAAATAGTGGACATGATGACACGTGTAGTGGCACAGGCAGGTTTGTCAGGGTCTGTCGTTGGGCCGCCAATCGACAGTACACAGCTGTCCACCCCATCTATGCGCACATTCATACTGCTGATACATCCCTCAACACCAATGGCCTTAGTGGAGGAACAGCATACAGTAGGCATCATCCAGGATAGTGTGGTACCTATAGCACGTGCAACCCCACACAGCAGCCATACCCAGACACCTGGAATAGTACCACATAGGCATATGGCCAGGGGTTCTTGTGGGAGCACTGCTGGTCGTAATGCCCCTGGCAGACGTGCCCCCACAGGTCTCATAACCTCAGCTATGTTCCAGTCTGTAATGCAGGCACGGCACATATGGAACGGTACACCAGGCAGGGACTAAGGGTGCAGAGGGCTCACAAAACTGTTATCAATGACAGTATCCGTGACCTTGCCGGTGCCATCCGTAATTACACCAAGGTCATTGATAGACGTTGGGGGGAGACACTAGATGTCCTCCGCAATGTAATGTCCATGTGCCAGGACAGTGCAGGATGGCTGAGACGTCGACGTGGACATATGCCAGAAATATCATCAGCTGGCACTCGTTGCGGATGACACACAAGTCTCAGCCACTCCAGTAGTGGCAGTACCAGCCCCAGCAATGTTGGGGCTGGGCTGTCAGTAGACCGTCCTAGACGACCATGTGAATGTGGCTCTGGCCAGTCCCAGCAGGGACATGGGTCCAGTCGACATCCCTCTGACGATAGTACCCAGTATGGCTTGGTACCCGATACTGTCTGTGACACCCCTGGCAGGCACAGGTACTGTGTCTGTGGCCAGAGACAATGATCTGTACAGCCTGGCAGGTACAGTCCATGCCTGTCCCACAATCTCCCATATGTGGCAGCCAAAAGGTGGAACTGTGTGCTTGCAGACACACACACATAAACCAAACACCTAGGGCTAACACATACACACACACACATTACACCAACATTGACCCATACTGTACTGTTGTCCCTCACACACACACACACACACACACACACACACACACACACACACACACACACACACACATACATGTTGATTAGATGGGTCATTGTCAGGCTCTGGCAAACCAATAACACACCCTGTGCATATGATGAAACTGTGTCACCTCCAGTCATCTGTGACAATGATGCAGGAACAGGTTTACATGGTGCTGATGCACAGGGTGACCTAATAGCAGTGTAGCAATATTAGCATGTTGTCAACAGCAAAGTGTCCTGATATCCTTGTATGTATATCTGAGCAGGCATGATGCATTAAAGCTATGATCATCAATGTAGTATTGTTTACACCAGTGTTAATTCCAAGACTGTATTGTCCACCCATGTGCCACTTGGCTGATGTGTGCGGTACTGGCAGCATGTGTTGGTGAGTGGATGGTACGTGTGTGATGTGTGCAGTACAGATTTGCAGGTGTGCATTTGTGAACATGGTGGAGGTGCACCGTCTGCATGTATGTGCATAGTGGACACATGGGATTGGTGACATGCCTTGTATTACACAGTGTTAACACTTTATATTTCCTATTGGTGGCCAGTATGCATTTTACTACACATATGTTACGACTTGGGTACACATGTGTGTATGACATGGTTTGACACTATGCTGTGGGTGATACTGTTTATATCAGTCATTGTTTTGCATTCTGGTAGTATACATAACCTCAACAACCTGATTTTACCCAATCGTTAGATGATGGCTTGACAACTGACACACAGATATAGGATACACAGTAGCATGTGAATCCTTTCGGTACCAGTAACCAGTGGTATTGCCTGCCACCCATTGCTGGAACCACTCCTGTTTGGCATGTAGCTGTCCCAGGTACAAGCAAACACACTAGGGATATGTCCGTCCAGATCTGGTAATGCATACAGGGGCCTACTATAAGCCAACTATAGCATAGTCTTCCACATTTACTATACATAGTATCCTGACAGCACCACATTGTTAGTAGCCCACAACATGTAGCAGGGGTACAGATGTGTACATACAGCCACATGTTATGTCATCTGTCCTTTGGTATTCACATTTCCAAAGGTATGGTGTTGTCCCTCAGTGCATCACATAAGCATGACGGGGTCTGTATGCATATCCACGGAGGTGTTGTACACCTGTAATGAATGGCCGTTATTGACGGACTGTGTTGTGTTTGAACATGTTTGACATATACCCCAGGCATGAACCCTCACTCATACTATTCTATAGAAACTGTCATGGGTGTGTGTGACACAGATGACCTAGGTCACAGATCACTACACTGGCTGGCCTTGCCACATACATACATATGTGACCTAAGGTCTGAGAAGCAGCAGCACAGACTGTAAATGGTAACAGATGTATTTGTGTAGAAAGCAGGCTTCACACCTATGAACTAATTGAGGTCACATGTACATATATGTATGTGCCACACAGATACCTGAAGTGTGCAATGCACATACTGTTGTTTTGCTTATATGTCATACAGTTGTAAAAGCAAACTCCACAATACATTGACCAACAGTGTCTCACACACACACTCAGCAATTGCATGATTCAAACCCATACCTAACTATGTTATGATACTAGAGAGATCCGTATTAACACGATGCGCTATATGCTTTACTTGAAGTTTTCATTTCCACTGCTGTATTTGTGGGATACTGACATCATCAGACTTGTCAAAGAGGAGATTACCTCTTTGAATGTGTTTTCCCAGGTTCCAAAAAGGGCACTCCTCTCAAAGGAGATTACACACACACACCCACACATATACTCAGCAATTACAGGATTCAAACCCCTATCGAACTATGTTATGATACTACAAAGATACGCATTAACATGATGCACTATATGCTTTACTGGCAGTTTTCATCTCCACTGCTGTATTTGTGGGATACTGACATCATCAGACTTGCCAAAGAAGAATCTACCTCTTTTAATGTGTTTTCCTAGTCTCCAAAAACGGCACTCTTCTCACAGGAATTCACACACACAGGCACTCCTCTCAAAGGAAATCACACACACACACATACACATATACCTCCCACATACACAAAATCAGCAATTGCAGGATTTAAACCCCTACCTATGTTATGATACTACAGAGATACACATTAACACGACGTGCTATATGCTTTACTGGGTGTTTTCTTTTCTCCTGCTATATTTGTAGGATGCTGACATCATCAGACTGAACATGGTAATGTGTGTGCACTTTGTTTTATGCAATCCCAGGAATGAACCATGTGGGTCAGCAGGTGTTAACAGCTTGAACAGGACTCCACAATTCTTAGCTTATGTGATCTTTCTGTGGACAAATTGCCATTCCTTCATATGACAATACATATTTATGCACAGGCTGTTGATTTTATGGATACAACATGTGTCTGTGATGTTGATAAAGGGCTATTCAGAGTCTATGTGGGACATGTGTAGCTCCTTTCAGTGATGTGTGTCCTGGGTGGCTGCCTTGCAAACAGTCTAGCAGGTTTGGGAACCATGATCTGCCCATGATCATACCACAGTTGGTAGGGCTGTGTGTTTGTCAGCTTCCAATAGCTTTGTTATGACTTCAGTCATGACGGACTCGATGGCCTTGCAGATCAGATGTCATAGGCTTATAGGACTATAGTTCCCATGGTCTGTTGTGCACCAACACTTGTGGGGTGTGCCATATGTTGCTGTAACACATTCAACAGTTTCAGATCCTGTAGAGAGGGTGAGGCTCAACAGACTGTTCAGGTGCAGGGTCTGTTTGTTCTGTAGTTCACTTATGACACATATAGGGAAACAATGTCATCCAATTGATGCCATGTTTTCGGCTTTGGAAGGAGCTGTTTACCCATTCTACATGTGATATCTCCTGATATGATGATAGGGACATTTGTCAGTGGGAGGTGGGTATGTATGTATGGGCCTGTCTGACAGGATGTTGGCATTGTCAGTCAGGTACAGTTGGCCCTGACTCAGGACATATATGAGTGTACATTGCTGTGTATGACATAGCTGAAGGAAGTGTCATGGTTCTGTCTGGACTCCTTCGCAGATAATCTTTCCAAAACACCAACAAACCTGAGCGCTAAACCCCTGTTATACTCTTTTACACACTTAACACCCTACTGATCCCTTTTGATCAGTCAACAGAGAGTATGTCATCATAATATCCTGGCATGTCCAATGGTTGGTTTTGTGTGTACTCTCCAGTCCAGCTGGTGAATATGGGACTTTTGAGGCAATGTTACAACTACCTTATGTACATAGACAACCCTCACCTCCTCCCAACAAACTCAGATATATGTGAGAGATGCAACTATATAGACAAACAGGAGGCTGAGGTCTCTCGACCCATGACCAGCACAGTCTATCAGGTGGTGAAGGTAACCACACACACCACAAATCCAGTCTCACATAGACCTATAGTGACATCAAACAAAATACATGACCACACAAATACATACTCAGAGGCTCTAAATAATATCTGCCTAAGCAGCAAACACCTCCTAAGCAGACATCCAAACAACTGCTACCCCACAACAATACCCACATATCACATGGTTCACAAAGTCAGTGTGCCACACAGTCACTGCCCTTAGGGATAGACAACACACCTACTACACTTGTAATAGGTGACTCTATTGTCAGACACAGTGATGTTACACTCACCAGGCTGAACAAGGAGAAGGACACTTTGAGCTCTCTGTCGGGTGGCAGGTTCTGCCACATTACACATGCACTCAGGTCACTCCAAAGCAAGTACAATTATGGCTTCATAATTGTCCATGCTGGTGAGAATGACCTGAGACGTTCCTCCCTGGACTACATGACAAGAGACATAGAGGAGCTCTCTGATCATGTAACCCAGGCCAGTATGATCCTGACCTTGTGTAGCATCTTACCCTCACCAAGAATGATGGCACAGTATACAGACAAGCTGATCAATTGTAACAGCTGGCTAACATATTGGTGTCATTCAAAGGGGATCCAGTGTCTGTCAGCCTGGGATGACATGCTCGACATGCCACGTAGCTTCGCTTTGGACAGCTTGCACCTGTCACGCCTGGACTTTCAAATACTGGCTAAGGTTGTTGCCACCCCCACAGTGCCTTTTATGGGCAAGGGTCAAAAGACAAACTCACCTCCATAGACAATACAAGGTAAATGACACTGCGGGTAATGCTGCTCAACACCTGATGTCTAGACCTCAGAATGCATGCACTCAAGACTCCCCCTCAGTATGGGGAATGTCGATATCTGTGCAGCAACAGACACCTGGTTCAGGCTCCCAAAAGCACACCAGCACTACCAGGTTATATTTCATACCATGCTTTTTAGCCACAAGACTCAGACCGACCAACAAATTTAGGGGGAGTATCCATATACATCACAGATACACACACCTCCAGGTTAGTAGCACTGCAGGAAGCATCAGGGACCATACATGTGCAACTAACAGTGGGCAAAACTGCCTTTCAGTTTGTAGCCTGCTACAGACCACCCTCCCAAACTCAGGAACCCCACTCAGCTTTCCTGGGAACACTGGCGAATATGACAGTCTCTACAGACACCATTATATGGGGTGACTTCAACTACCAAAACATTGACTGGGAATACTACTCAAGCCCCAACACCCTCACCCAATGGTTGCTAGGATTTCTAAACCCAACTGCTATGTCACAACTGGTCACCACACCCACAAGAGGGGAAAACATATTGGACCTGATCATCACCAACATGGGGACTCCATGTTCCACACCAGAGGTATGCCCCTCATTGGTAAGGTCAGACTATACATTTTTCTCAATGGACATCCATATCCTGTCCCCACCCCCATCCTAGGTTCTCTCAGTGAAGAACTTACCAAAAGCAAATGTCACACTTCTCAAAACTAAGGTGGTATCCTTCAAAGACCCTGGGACAGAGGCGAATACGGCTCAGACTGCTGAATCCTTTACAAACACATTGTATTGACACCTACTAAAATGCATGGATTGTGCTATCCCAAATAAAAACAAGACTCACTCCTCCAAAGGCAGGGGACCTGTCTGGTGGAACCCAGCCATATATAAGCTATATAACAAAAGGAGGGGGTACTACATGATAGAGCACAATCCCAAAAAGGGAAGGCATCTCTGATCAGTACTAGCAAGAAGCAACGTTCACTCATGAATTCATCTAAGACCCGCTTCAAAAGGTAAATTGCACCAGACACTAAGGACAATCACAAGGCCTTCTTTAGTTATGTCCTGAACCTGGGTGCCAACTCCCAGATATGCTGTGAGTTACTGCAAAATGACAATACATACACTAAACCCACAGACATTGCCAACATCCTGGCAAACAGGTTCAGTGCAAATGTCACCCCCATCCCCCCTAATGAGCAGATGTCCATACCAACAGAGTGTAGACTCCCTGACATCACAGATGATCAGGTGAGTGCTGCCCTATCCAAAGCAGACAACATAGCATCAATGGGACCAGACAGTGTCCTGGCCTGCATCTTACACATGCTTCATGACGAACGTAACCCTCACATGAAGTCACTGTTCAATATCAGACTTACTACGGGATATGTACCCAAGGAATGGTGTACAGCAACAGTGGTCCCGCTCCGCAAAGGTGGTGCCACAACAGACCCTGGACACTATCGCCCTATAAGCCTATCTAGCCTGGTCTGAAAAGCTATGGAGTGTATCATCATGGAACTCATACACACAGACATTGGGAACCTACAGACACTGGATCCAACACCATTCAGCTTTGTTGTGGGCAGATCTTGCCTCTTGAACATGGTTGACTTCTTTAAACAGTTACCAGGTCCATAGATGTAGGGAAGGTAGTCCACACAGCCTACCTGGACCTCGCAAGAACCTTCAAAACAATACCCCACTCGGGCATCATACATAAGCTCACCAGCTTAGATATCAACACATATGTCACAAGATGGATTGCTAACTGGATCAGGGATAGCACCCACATGGTAAGTATTGCTGGTGCCATCTCTGATTCTACACCAGTTACACATGGCATCCCACAAGGCTCAGTCCTGGGACCTCTCTTGTTCAGTATATCTTTCTCTGATGTACAGGCTAACACAGGAGGAATATGGCTGACCATGTTCGCAGATGACTGCAAACTGGGTGCCATATTTGACTCTCCAGCTTGCACAAGCAAAAGGGTCTCACAGAGATGGATAACTGGTGCCAGAGCCATGGACTACAGCTAACTGCCATTAAATGCATAGTCATCCCCTTTGGGAATACCAAAGTGCCCACACATTACCACATAGGTGTTAATACATTAAGTACGGTAGAAGTTGTTAGGGATTTGGAGACACGAGTAGTTAGTAATCTTGCCTTTGACAATCACATTGCAAGAGTGGTTAGACAGTCCTTCTATATAGCCCACCTTATCCCAAAAGGTTTTACATCTAGATCAAGTAAAGTCATTGTGCCCCTATACTCATCAGGCCCATGATTGGATACAATGCCCCATTTGGGATGTACCTTACCTGACACCTGCAGCAACTGTAATGGCCACAAAATTACCTCACCATGTGGATCTGGGGACTCACACAGATGCCCTGTGCAATTCGGCTAAAGGAACTCCAGCTCTACTCAGTCCCTTACCGCCTACTTGGATGCAATCTGTGCCTGTTGTTTACAGCCATGTCCAACACAGTATTAATGGACATGCTCCACCTCAGGTTATCCAGATCCCTTAGCGCTACATGCTCCAGGGACTTACACCTCAGCACAGATATTAATAGGACATGCTGGAGGGACACAATCATATCGCAGAGGCTCCCCTCACCCTGGAATGGGATCCCAGTGCTGCATAGGCAGAGCCCCCCACTGACCCCCTACAGGAGACATCTTGACGAGTGGATGGGTGATCGTATGTTTACTCCTGGGATCTCTTCTGGGTCCCTGCTAGACAGAGGCACAATTAACTAAACATAAAAGGCCTATCTTGTGTGACCTACTATTCACAAGCACAGTCTACTAATCTAACAGGGCTGCAAAAGCCAAACACACTTTGGCTAGGCTTATAAATGCCTTAGGGCAGATAGCCTAGTATCAACGTATGCACCTATGGTAATGTTCAGGATGCACATTGTTTATTGATGATACTGATTGCAGGTTTTTTATCTTCTTTTCTTTCCCACTTTCTACGAACAACCTAAGTATCTTCAGATCATATTTTATTATGACAGGGTTCCAATATGTTATATATGTGTCTGTTGTCATATAACTGTGTGCACAAGGTGGGTTGGTGAATAGTGAGAAGTTCCTGGGTTAACACATGCAACTGCCGGATA
The DNA here is from genome assembly GCF_019279795.1 of Protopterus annectens. NCBI lineage: Eukaryota > Metazoa > Chordata > Ceratodontiformes > Protopteridae > Protopterus > Protopterus annectens. Next base: position 124,993,253 of record NC_056731.1, on the reverse strand, counting down.
TGTGTGGCCCACTGCTGTACTCAGACATGCGGATATGTGTGGCCCACTGCTGTACTCAGACATGGCCAAGTGTGTGAGCATGCCCAGTCTGTCCTTTCAGTGTTTTGTTGCCTGACATTTGTCTCATTTATTCGTGTGTGAGCATGCCCAGTGTGACCTTTCAGTATGTTGCTGTCTGAAGTCCACTGCATTTGTTGATGTGTGTGAACATGACCAATATTAACATTTATACTATATGTGTGTTGAAAATCAGGTTCTATTCTTAGTGCAGGGCTCACCTTTGTGTCATAACTCAACAGGGATTATGCTGTGCCTGCAGGGTTTCCATGAGATACTTTGCATAGACTTATCAACATTTCTTCATACAGGATGACCAGTGCAATACTGTCATGGTTTAGTGATTCAGTACTATGACTGTAGTGCACACTATCCTGGGTTTGAGGCCTGTCACTGCTTTATATTTTCATACTGAGCAGACCAGACTGCTTAAGGGCCAGTAGAGCAAATATGAGCATGTTGGCTTTTGTTCATCTATGCCGAGCATAGACCAAGCTTGTCCAACATTGCTCAATGTTAACAAACATTGCTGAACATTGCCCATTATTGCTCAACAGTGACCACAGTTGTGCTAGTGTTAGTGTGTGCAATTGATTTACATATACTATATGGTGGTGAAAGCTGTTTGGCACTGCTTTATATTGCTTAACACATGGCAATCATGCCTCAGGTGGTGCTGCAGGGCTGCCTATGTCGGATGCACATACTGCACTTCCTATACATGTTTGGAAACAGGTAGTGTCAAGTTAGGCATCCCTTTTACTATATGTGTGAGTGAGAGAGGGGTATAATTTCCAGGGTTCCTACTGAGCCAGTGTATGTGCTATGCGTTGCCACTTTGCCAAGGCCAAAGCATACTGGGCACGCCTCCTTCTGCCTACTGGGGCAGGCTCAGGTTGTTCCTCCTCCGAGTCACGCACTGCCTGTGATGGTCTTGGCAATGGTGGGGGGCTGTTTGGCCCGGTCCTATGCTGCTCCTGCTGCAGCTGTTTTCGCAGGATCATATTATGTAGCATAGCACATACCATGACTATTTGGGTACATATAGTTGGTGAGTACTGCAAGGCTCCACCAGATGTGTCCAGGCACCGGAACCATGACTTGAGTAGGCCAAACACACGCTGGATTACATTTCATGTTTGTGCATGTGCCTCATTATGGCGTTCCTGTTCAGGTGTGTGTGTGCATTTCTGATGGGTGTCATCAGCTATGGCTCCAGTGCATAGCCAGCATCCCCCACTAAGTGACCATGAGGGATGTCCCCATTGGCAAATGTCTGGTACAGCTGTGTCAGATGCCAGATATGGGAATCATGATAGCTTCCAGGGCAGCCAGCACACACATTCAGTATTATGCCCTGGGCATCACACAAGATCTGGCAGTTGATGGAGGGGAAGCCCTTGCAGTTGAAGTAGACCCTACCCTGCTCACCGGCTGGTGCTTTGATGCATATGCGCGTGCAGTCTATTGCAACCACTACCTCAGGGTATTCTGCTATTTGCTGGAAGAGACGCATATGGCTGGCCAATACCTCATGGGAACTGGGGAAATATACTTGATCACCGACATGTGCTGACATGGCATCCAGGAACTGGTGCAGTACCCTGGATGCTGATGCCTGTGATATCCCCATCATATCACCAGTTGGTCTCTGGAAGGTACCTGTTGCTAATATTCTTAGGCCAACACATACCTTGGTTTCCACTGGGATGGGTTCCCCTCTGTTGGTTCTGTGTATAAGGCGTGGCCTGCACAGCTCAACAATTTGCTGCAAGAGGTCTCTGCCCACTCTATAGTGCTCCACTATCTCCAGCTCATGTAGCCCCTGATAGGTTACCCTGGGCCTGTACACTCTTCTCTGTCTCCTTACTGTGGGTTGTCCAACAGCATTTGCATTGTCACCACCCTCAGCATGTTGCATATGTTGCCTTATAACAGCAATGGCAGCCCCTAACATTTCTTTGTCTCAGTAAAGCTTTTTTAGTTTTCACTTCTATTAGCTTACTGCAGTGGTGCAGTGTCTCTTGAGAGAAGCATAGTGGAATGTTGTTTGCAGAGTTTTAAGTGTTGGGCTGGGCTAGTGTACTGCCTGTATAATTGCCTGATTCTGATTGTTTTCACCTGCTAGCTCTGGTAGTACTCCCTGGTTAACATCCTACTATTTGTTGTGCTTTCTTTTTCCTTTCTGTTTCCTCAGGGGGGCAGCGCCGTGCACACAAGTGCAAACATGCGCACACCAGCTCACATGCGCGCACATGCTTACACGGACTACAACTTTCTTACTCTTGCTAAAACACATGCACACCAGCGCAAACACGCTTACACAACTTTAAACAGCCTTAGACATGCTTACTCTGGCTTAAACATGCACACACAGGCGTACATGTGTGCACACAGTCTTACTCAGATGTACAGGCGTGCACCCACGCGAATACACGTTGCAGGCACTTGAACAAAAAACTTTAGTGTTATCCACGGCATACGCCTTCAATTTCTTGCCTTTAGCTAGGCTACCTGTTGACACACCTCTTTCAGTGATGTGTAACTGACAGCAGACACATGCCACTCTGCTCCAATGAGCTTCGCTTCTTTCATACATACCACCCTTGTGATGTCACCTATCTTCTACTCTGTTACTCCCCTTATCCTACTCCTACACTCCACTGACTGTGCTCATTTGCTAAGTAAACTTGGGATTCACTATCCTAACCCTCATTTGCATAGGATTGCCTGCTAATGCTTGGTTACATCTCTTAGACTGAGCTTCCCCCCTTAGCAACCTCTACTCGGTAGCCATGTTGTCTTCAGCCTGTCATTCCCTTGCATTGTAAATTAAGAATTACAATAAAAACCACATTTGTGGATTTTAATTATTGGTTTTCTGCTTTTTTGAGAGCAGCGTGTTTGCGCGGTGCTGTGCTACGCTTAAACACCGAAGATCGGGATAAAAAAAATATTTTATTTTTATTTTGCATCGGTGAACATTGCCAATGGCTGTATTTTTGGCCATTGGCATGCTTTCTCAACTGGATGCATCCTTTTTTTGGAGCTGCCATGGCTCCGTTTTAATATTTGCAGAACCGTACTCAGTTGTCAACGGAGTACATTTCTGCAAATAACACTACTCTTACTGGTACAGGTTCGGGATTCCTGGATCGCAAATTTACCTCATTTGCATAGCTTTCACCTGCAATTGAGGTGATTTGCATATCCAAGCCCTGTCCGTGTAACACTCGTATTGGGAGCTCTGTTGCACGCCCCTACCGGCTGTTCCTGGATCACTTGGCAGACATGTTGGCTGCATGAAGTCTTACTCTACTCTAAGTCTCTATGCAAGCCTTCGTGAATCCGGCAGAGTAACTATTGCATTTGTAATATTTTATAAACATCTTACAATATCTCAGTGACCACTCAAGATACACACATGCTATCAGCAGCATGTTATTCATCTAGCTGAGAGCTTTCATATGAGGCCAGGAAGTTCTGTCTGTGATAATTGGTTGTTGAGATATTTAGTAAAATGTAAACAATATATCTATATAAGGTAATATCATAAAAACAACAGTTAACATCTCTTTACCTGCACGAGACAGAGGTCAAATATTAATGCAGTTGAGTTTGCCAGTGTGTAAGCTTTAAGATGGAATCTTTTAAAAACTTGCACATTGCATGGTTTTGGAATTACTGATGCAAATATGAACAAGCAATGCTTAACACTTATGAGTTAATTGAATTATCAATTTCTTCACAAAAGAAACATGATTTAGACTGGCCAGCATATGTTAATGCCCTTCTATTACCAGCCACAAAAATAACACATGGAATGTATTTCACCATGTTTTTTTCCACATTTCAAAACCATTTACAGCCTCCACCCTCAATTCCATATTTTAACTTTCACAACGTTACCAACAATTGCTCATAATCCATATAGGCATATCGTAGTCCATGTCATCTGTTCCATTCTACAAAGAAACATTTTTAAACATTTAAGTTGCTACCAGGGAATAAATAATTGTTCCATGGATAAATGCCTTTTTTTGTTACACTGTTTTAGAAATTTCATTATCGATTCCTCAGTTTCAAATCTTAAGTCACAAGTCTCTGTCACTATAGATATATATATATATATATATATATATATATATATATATATATATATATAAAATGCCATTGTTTAGCTTTAAGTCACAGAACAGTTACCAGATTGTCACATACATAATATTTATCTAGTACAGTGTTGTTTATTTTTCATGTTCTCACAGTTACTCTTCTGTACTTTTTTGTAAAAAAAAATTACTTACAGTTTATATATAACCAAAAATACACCGAGGTACCACACAATAGCGTCTTTATTACACAAAAAATAAGAACAGTGGTGAACGCTTTCGCAAAACTAATTGCTTCATCAGACAAGAAAATAAAACACTCCATTGCTTATATACAGATGGAACCATTGACTCAATCACTGATGTCATAGGTCAATTAAGGCATTAAAGCTATATAAAACTTATAAATGTAGAAAAGGCTACAAATAGAGAAAACTGCATATAAAAGACACATATAAAATACTGCATGTAAATGCATATAAAAACTGCATATAAAAACTGCATACAAAAACTATATACAAAACTGTTGGCAAAAGATCTAAGTAATGTGCATAGATATAAACTCCATAAATACTGTAGCTATGAAAAAATAAAAGGATAAAAATCTAGATCTAGTCATAAAGTCTATCTACAATATGTATGTATAACTAAAAGTAGTCTATGTCTCTAAAATATGAATAAATATAAATAAAGTGTAATGGGTGTATGAGGTGCCTAAAATTAAACATGTTTGAGGTGTCTAAGGAACCAAGGAAGTAGAGCCATTAAGGCCTGGATATTTATCTGCATTCAATTTAATGATCCATCTCTGTTCACAGCTTTCAGTAAAATTTTCTATATCCCCTCCTCTAATGTTTTTGTGTATGCGCTGTAGCACAAAAAACTTAAAAGAATGTGAATTATCTGTATTAATAATATGTTGGGCAAGTGCATTAGTGGGTTTCTTGTTTTTGACATCACAAAGATGTTCTAGAATTCTGTCTTTAAGAAGTCTATTCGTTTTACCTACATAAAACACCGGACATTTCTGACAAAAACAATAATAGACAACATCAGTGCTCTTGCAATCAGCATAAGTGTTAAGCTGTAACTGAAAATGCTTAGTGGGGTGGACATAAGTATTTATACTGTAAATATAGGGGCAGGCACTGCATGACCTGCAAGGAAAAGTGCCCTGACGTGAAGAAGGGATGGCTTTCTTAGGCACATCCTTGTTACATAACTGCTTCTTGAGTGACATAGTGTTCTTGAAACTGAATAGTGGATCTTTACAGGTAATAACCTGCAACTGTGGTACCTCTTGTAATAGGTGCCAATGTTTCTTAATTACTTCAACATATTGGTTGACGTCACTCGCAAACTGTAACACTACTCTAAATTCATTATGTGGCCTAGAGTTTATGTTAGATGGATTACTACATGGAACTACCTCGTTGTTGTTAAGATAAGGTCTACATTTAGTTGATCTCATATGCCATGCATCAGATATAGTTTTATCAATTTCATCAGGTTGGTATCCTCTAGCTATAAACTCAAATTTTAAATTATTTAATGCTAGTAATGCATCCTCATCATCATCATGTAATCTTAATGTCCTATAAACTTGCCCTTTTAATACATTTCTCGGGATGTACCTGGGGTTTGTGTAGGTATGTGTACTTTCTGGTTGGTTTGTGGAAGATGCTACTCTTGAAGCAGTTAAATTCAGCTTTAGCTAGATGTACAACAAGAAAATCAATCTCAGCTGCAGATAGCCGGTATGTGAATTTTAAAAAGTCAGTGGTGGTATGCAGATAATCAACAAAGGATGCAAAATCTAAACCATTGCCATTCCATAAAATAAAAACATCATCCACAAAACGTACATACCATAACACTTACCATAACACTTGATGTAAGAAAGGATTCAAACCGGAAAGTATATGTGTTTCTTCCCAGCAGACTAGCGCAAGGTTGGCGTAGCTATTTGCACAAGCAGTGCCCATAGCACGCCAACCTGTTGCAGGAAAAATTTTTCTTCAAACATAACAACATTATTCTCTAATATAATTTCTAAGAGACTGCATATAAGTTCTATCTTACTATTTGAAAAACATCTATTTGTTGACAGGAAATTTCTAACCATTTCAATACCCCAAGTATTAGGGATACTGGTAAATAATGACTCAATGTCCATTGTAACCAATACAAAATCAGTGTCATTGGTAATAGTGTCCATCCTGTTATGTAACCTTTCAAGGAACATTTTAGTATCTCTTAGAATGGTATGACAATTCCTTAATAATCCATGTATTGTACCTTCAACAAAGATGGATAAGGGCTTGGTGCACCACTATTACCAATGACTCTGATTTTGTATTGGTTACAATGGACATTGAGTCATTATTTACCAGTATCCCTAATAATTGGGGTATTGAAATGGTTAGAAATTTCCTGTCAACAAATAGATGTTTTTCCAATAGTAAGATACAACTTATATGCAGTCTCTTAGAAATTATATTAGAGAATAATGCTGTTATGTTTGAAGAGAAATTTTTCCTGCAACAGGTTGGCGTGGCTATGAGAACTCCTTGTGCAAATAGCTACGCCAACCTTGCACTAGTCTGCTGGGAAGAAACACATATACTTTCCGGTTTGAATCCTTTCTTACATCAAGTGTTATGGTAAGTGTTATGGTATGTACGTTTTGTGGATGATGTTTTTATTTTATGGAATGGCAATGGTTTAGATTTTGCATCCTTTGTTGATTATCTGCATACCACCACTGACTTTTTAAAATTCACATACCGGCTATCTGCAGCTGAGATTGATTTTCTTGTTGTACATCTAGCTAAAGCTGAATTTAACTGCTTCAAGAGTAGCATCTTCCACAAACCAACCAGAAAATACACATACCTACACAAAACTAGTATGCATCCCAGGCACATCCCGAGAAATGTATTAAAAGGGCAAGTTTATAGGACATTAAGATTACATGATGATGATGATGAGGATGCATTACTAGCATTAAATAATTTAAAATTTGAGTTTATAGCTAGAGGATACCAACCTGATGAAATTGATAAAACTATATCTGATGCATGGCATATGAGATCAACTAAATGTAGACCTTATTTTAACAACAACGAGGTAGTTCCATGTAGTAATCCATCTAACATAAACTCTAGGCCACATAATGAATTTAGAGTAGTGTTACAGTTTGCGAGTGATGTCAACCAATATGTTGACGTAATTAAGAAACATTGGCACCTATTACAAGAGGTACCACAGTTGCAGGTTATTATCTGTAAAGATCCACTATTCAGTTTCAAGAACAATATGTCACTCAAGAAGCAGTTATGTAACAAGGATGTGCCTAAGAAAGCCATCCCTTCTTCACGTGAGGGCACTTTTCCTTGCAGGTCATGCAGTGCCTGCCCCTATATTTACAGTATAAATACTTATGTCCACCCCACTAAGCATTTTCAGTTACAGCTTAATACTTATGCTGATTGCAAGAGCACTGATGTTGTCTATTATTGTTTTTGTCAGAAATGTCCGGTGTTTTATGTAGGTAAAACGAATAGACTTCTTAAAGATAGAATTCTAGAACATCTTCGTGATGTCAAAAATAAGAAACCCACTAATGCACTCGCCCAGCATATTATTAATACAGATAATTCACATTCTTTTAAGTTTTTGTGCTACAGCATACACAAAACATTAGAGGAGGGGATATAGAAAATTTTACTGAAAGCTGTGAACAGAGATGGATCATTAAATTGAATGCAGATAAATATCCAGGCCTTAATGGCTCTACTTCCTTGGTTCCTTAGACACCTCAAACATGTTTAATTTTAGGCACCTCATACACCCATTACACTTTATTTATATTTATTCATATTTTTGAGACATAGACTACTTTCAGTTATACATACATATTGTAGATAGACTTTATGACTAGATCTAGATTTTTATCCTTTTATTTTTTCATAGCTACAGTATTTATGGAGTTTATATCTATGCACATTACTTAGGTCTTTTGCCAACAGTTTTGTATATAGTTTTTGTATGCAGTTTTTATATGCAGTTTTTATATGCATTTACATGCAGTACTTTATATGTGTCTTTTATATGCAGTTTTCTCTATATGTAGCCTTTTCTACATTTATAAGTTTTATATAGCTTTAATGCCTTAATTGACCTATGACATCAGTGATTGAGTCAATGGTTCCATCTGTATATAAGCAATGGAGTGTTTTATTTTCTTGTCTGATGAAGCAATTAGTTTTGCTTAAAGCCACCACTGTTCTTATTTTTTGTGTAATAAAGATGCTATTGTGTGATACCTCGGTGTATTTTTGGTTATATATAGTTCTGGTTTTGTGCACCTGGGTTTTACCTGAAGCCGTTTCTCTTTTTATACTTACAGTTTATTG
>NC_056731.1:124866307-124984169 GCF_019279795.1 Protopterus annectens | reverse complement strand
TGTCCCACCTTCCCCTTCTGTGCCTGTGGCACCCTGTTAGGGTGTCCTGTTTGGTAGGCAGATGTTCCGCTATATGTGTTGTGTTTGACATGTCTGCACAGCTAATCATCGGTACGGTGGTTAAACATACTGCCTTGTCCAGATGTGTACGGTTATGTGCACCGTGCCGTGTGCACGCCTATGGGGTTTCGACAGGTCCATACCACATGCGGGATGTACACATTCTGCTGACACATTCACATGCAGCCATTTGGATACCTGTACCTGAGGTGGGTTGTTAACATGTGGGGTACATATTTGCCCGCGTGGCACTGCCTGTGACAATACTTCTTACCACATTTCAGGTATGCCCGTTATGTGTAGGTGTGTAGCTGCGCAAGGCTGCTAGCTGAGTTGGGTGCACGGTCGTACATGGGTGCGGGATACATGCTATGCTGGGGCTATTGTGTATTACATTTGCATGCATGAGTTCTGCTTCTGGATATTATGCTTAGACATACGCCGTCCTATGTGTATCACGGCGAGCACGTTGCTGGGTGTGGTACATGTTGCTATGCACATGTTTGCCTGTGTTTAGGGTATCTTGTTTCCTTCTTGTTGTTATCTCGACACGGCTACCCGGCTGTGTACTCTCACTACTGCTGGTGACCATGCCCATGTCGCTACTTCTATGTCGGTGCGGTGCGCTGACATGCTGCGGTACACCTTCACTGGGTATGCCCACTGACAGTGCATTGCGGGACGGACACGGTATTACGCGTATCCTTTGTTCCTTGGACGGGTACACTTAGGGCTTCGTGGGTTGATTTTTGGTTCTCCGTTTTGTTGGGACGGGTACTATGTTGCATAATCTGCGTACGTTTCATTCTCCACGGGCCCTGGCTGGTGCGGTTGCTATTACGGGCGGCCTGTGTAAATCAGCACTTTAGGTTGCTTATCGCCTGCCGGCTTGGCCACGCCTCCGGACGCATCCTACTTGGGCTCGCTCACGTGCCCTACGCACGTGTCTGTGGTTGCGGCGCGCACTCATTACTATGCATATGGCGCTGCTACGCCGACTATTCACTGCACCGCCGGTGCAAGCCTTACACCGGCCTTGCGCCGAGCTTCATGAATCCCAGGGAAAGTGTAAAAGTGAAGAAAGAACAATTTGACAAGATGGAACACAACCTTCATCTCTATGTCATGTATATAATTACTTATTAGTTCTTTCACTTTTTTTTGGAACAATGGAAAATCAGTACGTTTGTAGTTTTGGAATATCAGCCCATTTGCTCATAAAATTGCAGTTTTAAAGTTTTAAAATCATTTTTAGAATTATTTCTTCAGGTTTTAACAACCACACAAACGATCAGACCTTATGCCATGAAATAAATCTGAATAATGATTGTCTACATGGAAAAAGTCAAAGAGACAAAAAAAAACAGAATTATAAAAAAGCAGGGACATATTTGCAAAATAATTAAATAATTTAGGAGCACAACAGATGATTCTAAATTGTTTTGAACAACTATTTAACCTGATCTCTTGCAAATTTATAACCGAGATACATAGGTACAATTACCATTCTTATCGGAAAAATAGCTAATGTCATTTCTAACTCAGACCACTGTGTTTTCATCTCTCAAGACAATCATATTATAAATTAAATGGTATTTCTCTTAATTAGTTGCAGAACATACACTTCCCACTGTAAGATTCAGACTACAACCTATTTATCATAATGTCAATCGTGCATTTCTGCATACTTGAGCCTTTGTTTAATAAAAGGCAATTTAAAATTTATAGGAAATAGTGACAATATGCTCAACCAAGCACTGGAGTCTATATGAGGCACCTTGTGTGTGTTACTCTGCTACCTTTAGTAGCATTTTTGTTAAGAAAACTGTAGAGAATAAGAACTGTTCTGTATAATTATTTATTGTTAGCATGACTTCTCTGGTATTGAGGTGGAAGATCATACATTTTCTGAATGACATTATCTGCCTTAAATGAAACTTTGATAAGCCAACTCCACTGGTATAAAGGATAAAGTCTTAGGAATAGCCTAGGCAACTTGATCAAAATTAGCAGCTCATGGAAAGAGATGGCAAGGCGGATGGTTTCAGAAACACACACACACACACACACACACACACACACATATGCACACACACACACACACACACACACACACACACACACACACACACATGCACACACTACACCCATCAAACATACTTTGCACCAGACAAATTGATCTACATATGCTGAGGCTCTTTACTGTAACCTAAACTTCTTAAACCCCAAAGGGCTCCAGACATTGTACTTACAATGAATATCTGTATCAACCTCAAAACCATTCTGCCAAACAAAACCCACCATGACACATATAGTCACATTAAATGCATCTCAGTCTCTGACCCCATAAGGCAAATAACCACACAACCCAATATATAGTCTTTTATAGGTTCATAGCTTTATAGGTGTCTACTATTCTAACAACCACAAGGGCCTTTTTAAACCTAGCCATGCATCCCAATTCCCTGACAAGTTCTGATACCCTTGATAAATGTAAACAGGGGCTTGGGAGAGGAAACATTTACAAACTTGGGCCTTGGAGATGAGCAATTTACAGGTTACATGTGTCCATTAGAGACATAGGTGCCAAACCAGGGATGAATTTTCTGTTCCCCATCCAATTGGCCAAGTTGCACTTGAATTGGTTTAGGGCTGAACTCTGCTTCACATGGATGGGGAGTCTGTTCCAGACATGGGGTAATCTCTGGGATACATGCCTGTCTCTCCAGCAGGTTCTATTTATATCACAGGCAAAGGTCAAGTCTTTAGAATGGGTAATTCTGGAGCTGTTTGTTTTGCAGATCTACAGGAGGTCTATCAGAGTGGGGTCAGACAGTCTCCTGTATGTCAGGCATAGATCTCCCCTCAAAAGCCTGTAGGAGACAGAATACAAGGATACAGCCTTGAGACAGTCTGCATAGGACATTTTACTCAAGCCCGTATTCATTTAGTAAGGAACCTGTGTGGGCATTCCAATTGCTGGATATGCCTGCTTAGGTACATTCCAAAGAAGGCATTGTACTCAATGATAGGTATGATGAATGCCGAATACAGTGGAACAATGACTTACTTGGACTTAGATGCCATACCTTTGTTTATAAGTTGCAACATAGAATGATTTCCTCACTACTGTTGACGCATGATGGTCAAAGGCTAGATTACTATCTATTTGTGTCCCAAATCCCCTGACTACTAGCTCTACTCCAAGGGGTGTGTTGTCAATATGATAATTACCAGGGGTGGATGACTTCAGAAAGGATACTATTATGCATTTCTTGGCATTTAGTTTTAGTCCATGGCTTTGACTCTAGTTGTTTGTCTGTGTCAGTACCTCCTGGAGAACATTTGTGTCAGTGTGGGATTCAGTGACAGTTCCTAATTTGTAATCATCTGCAAATTTAGTCAGCCAGACATCACTGACATTGATTTTAACTTCAGAGAAGTAAATGCCAAAAAGGAGTGGTCCAAGGACTGATCCCTGAGGGACTGCACTTGTGACAGGCCTCTTTGCAGAGGTGGACTCCCCAATTCTAACTTCCTGAGTCCTGTCTGTGAGTCAGTTGGCAATCCACTGTGTGACATATGAGTTTGCACCTAGACTCTTGAGTTTTTCAGCAATGCTCCAGCTCTATTGTGTCAGATGCCTTGGCCACATCAAGGTAAGCAGTGTGAACCATTTTGCCATTATCCATTGCTTTGGTGACCTTCTCAAAGAAGTCCACCAAGTTGAGTAGGCATGATTTGCCCTTGACAAAGTGTCTGGAGGTTTACTATATCACTATTGATCATTTCCATTCTAACTCTTTAAATGGCTTTACATATAAGACTAGTGAGATTTATGGGTCTGTAGTTTCCAGGGACTGTAGATAGCTCACCTTTGTGCAGAGAGATGACTGTTGTTGTTCTCCATTCATGAGGCATGGAGCCTACTTGGAGGCTATAGTTGAATATTAATTCCAGAGGCCATGATAGGTCATGTTTCATGCAATTTAGTAGGCATCCTGGGATATTGTTTGGGTCCATTGATGCCATGTTCTTGGCCTTAGAGGCAGCATTAAGGACCTGTTCCCTAGTGGTAGCAGGGGATGTTATGTTTGATGGTATTTCCTCAGGGAAGGTTGAAGGGGAGAGAAGGGTAAAGTTGGAGCTGTGTTTATCAGCTAGTAGGTTTGCTATATCTTCTGGCTCAGTATAGGTGGCTCTATTTACAATGAGCTCTGTGCACAAATGTATACTGCCTTTGAGGTTGCGGACATAGCTAAAGAATGCCTTGTTGTTGTCCTTGACCTTGCATGTCAAATTCACCTCAAATTTGGCTTTGGTAGACCTTATTTGTTTTCTGAGATGTTTGTTTAGTTTGATGAAAGTGTTTTTATCCTGCTGGGTGCTGCACCTCCTAACTTTTGCCATGATTTTCTTTCTTCTGTTATACAGCCTATTGATTTTGTGATTCCACCAGTTTGGCTTGTTTTTCAGTTAGTTCTGTACTTCTTCCTGGTGATTAGAGCTGCCTCTATGCAGCTATTAACATGCTTCTACAGGGTTTCTGTGAGTAGTTCTGCATAGGCAGCAGTATTCTCAGGGTTTATGTGAGCTTGCAATTTTGCCAGGTTATCACTTAATAGCAGGAGGTTAGCCTTAGAGTAGTTCCTGAATATTCCAGTTTTAGCTGGGAGTCCAGGTCTTATTTTTACTTCAAAGGAAACTATTTTGTGGTCTGACCGTACAAGAGAAGACATTACTGTAGGAGGGTGCACAGCACTTTCCTATATTAGTGGGAACCAAATACAGTATGGCTGCACCCCTGGTTGGTGTATTGACTATCTGGTTCAGGAAGTTTGTGTTTACAAAATCCAGGAATCTCTGTGCCTGTATGTTTGGTGTCGTATAGGATTCCCAGTTAATAGTGGGGTAATTTAAGTCGCCCATGAATATGGTATTGGGTTGGATGGTTAGTGTTTCTAATAAGTTTAAATATGTGGTATGGGTTTCCTGGGGCATATGAAAACAAACCACACCAACACAATCTTAGTTGCAAGTATTTTACATCACGAATCATACTGACATATTCCTAGCTGCAAAATTATACAACACTTATAACCTACCCAATCATTTTAGGTCAAAAATTAAATAGCTTATTTAAGTCCTGCCTTCTTTTAAACCTCATTCCTCCCCTGTATGTATTGTTCCCAAAATTATATTTTTTCCTATGTCGTTTGCTCCTACATTTTTCTAATGATCTAATTTCCAGTTATTTTATCTCTCTCACTATATTCACCACTTCTAATATAGTCAGTTTAGATTTTGATTTCCATTTTCTAGTAATTGCTTTTTTGGCATTTACCATAATTAGAGATAGCAAGGCCTTAATATGGCTAGGCAATTCTGATTCTGTATCATAGCTCAGAAAAATAATTTCTCTCATCACACCAATCTGCCCATGAAGCATCACCTACAGTGCATCCCACAGGGAATGTTTAATGCCCACCAGCTCACTGCACCCCCAGAATATCTGTTCCCATTTACCTCTTTCTTCCCAGTCACACCTCCAAAATGTGTTATCTACCTGAGAAAAATTCTGTAGAGTCTACTTGGGATATAAAATATCACTTGAAAACATTTCCAAGCAAAAATCCTAAATCTTTTATATTTTGTTGCATTTTTAGGAGACATACATGTATCTTCCCATTGTCTCTTTGTGAATTGCTTATCCAGTCTCTCTTTCCAACCCTTTCTACCCTCCTCTGATTGATTCTTATAATTATTATGCAGTATTGTATATGCTCTACTAATTATTCCTTTTTTAACAACAACTCCTATTCTATATTCTAGTAAAAACTCTACCAGTGGTGGTCTTTCATTTAGGACACCCCATTTCTCTTTGCCTATACTCTGATATCAATCCTTGATAGGGAAGGCAATCATTAATCTGCAGTCCAAATAAATGACTCCATTGTGTGGCACAAAGGTGTTCAATTCACCACGGGGAGTAAGGACTCAAAGACAGATGCTTGTCAGGAGTCAGGATCCAACAGGTCAGAAACACACTTAGGTCATTGAATCATAAGTACCATTATGACTTAGTCATAGTCCATTAGGGTATAAATAACCTGAGATGTACCTGCTGGACTATATGAAAAGAGACATGATGAAGCTTACAGAACATGTATCCCAGTCAGGTATGAGATTAGCACTGAGCAGCATTCTACCTTCTCCAAGGATGGATAGACCACACCGCTTTGACGGGGTGGTCTACACTTGTCTCCTTTAGGCTCTCCTATATTGGCTAAAACCTTATCCTCGCCCATAGTACCTTTTTTAAGCATTGCCAATCTGATAAACCTCCTAACATAGCAAAACCAAGACAAGAACATCTAAAGGTGTTACTGCTTAATGTCAGGACTCTTAGAAAGTCTTGACAAGAAACTCAAGCACCTGCAGACTCTCCACACCGTGGAGAATGCACTCATTTGTGCAGTTACTGAGACTTTGTTTAGAGCTGTGGAGATCACTCTGGCAGTGTAGGACTACAATGCATTCCACATATTTAGATTACCTACTGCATAGATAGGGATAAATCATGGTGATGTCTCAGTTTACACCAAAAGCATACATTCCTCAATGCTGGTTAATCAGTATGATGTACTCGAGCTTCTCCATGTCCAAATTACAATAAGCAAAGTCCCATATCATATTCTTGCAAGCTATAGGTCCCCTCCTTGACCCAGAAGACCTATATCATATACTTAAACATAGTGGAAACTCTCCCCATTCAATCCATCATCATATTCATGTGTGAATTTAACTACCCGCTATAGACTGGGATGCATACATAACCCCTAATATGCATGCTTAGAGATTCCTGGACTTTGCAAAAAAAAAAAAAAATATATATATATATATATATATATATGGGTCTACTACTAATGCCCGAAATGATGATTCCCCGACGGAAAACTCACCGACGCCAGATGACCGACAGGTAAGTGTACCGACAGGGTGATTTGCCGACAGCGGAAAGACCGACAAGGGAATGTGCGATCGCGACGCGGTAAGTGTGCGATGGTGACGGAGTTAGGAGCGGTCAGGTAAGTGCTCGAGATTGTGGGATGTCGGGTTAGGCTGTGGGAAAGGTGAGTGTGTGTTCGTGTCGGAGGTATGGTTCGGGTAAGGTAAGTGTGTGCTACTGAGGGACTGTAGTTTAGGGACGGGTTAAGTGAGTTAGGGTTAGGGTGCAGGTAGGTGATGTGTGCGTTAGTGTCGGAGCTTGGGCTAGGGGTGGGTTAAGTGAGTTAGGGTTAGGGTGCAGGTAGGTGAAGTGTGCGTTAGTGTCGGAGCTTGGGCTAGGGGTGGGTTAAGTGAGTTAGGGTTAGGGTGCAGGTAGGTGATGTGTGCGTTAGTGTCGGAGCTTGGGCTAGGGGTGGGTTAAGTGAGTTAGGGTTAGGGTGCAGGTAGGTGAAGTGTGCGATAGTGTCGGACCTTAGGGTTAGGGTTTGGGTCAGGGCTAGTGTGTATGCTATGTAGTGTTGCGTGTTGTTTACGTTCCGTGTGTCGGTGTAATGGTGTTCGGTGTAATGGTGTTCGGTGTTTTGCGTTGTCGGGTTTGTGTGATGTCGGTCATCTGGCGTCGGGGAGTTTTCCGTCGGGGAATCGTCGTGTCGGTAATTAGTAGTAGACCCATATATATATATATATATATATATATATATATATATATATATATATATATATATCCTTCAAAGCTTTCAAAAGTGCACTAAAGTCCCATTACCTTGATAATCTTATGTGCTCCTGCAAAAACTGGCCTAAACCACCTTGACTGCATTACTTTCACTAGAAACTGCCTAATAATATTTCCTTAACTTTTCACCCCTTGTTGTTCTGTCTTTCTGCTTTTCCTGGTTAGGGGTCGCCACAGCAGAACTCTGGTCCACTAATGATTGGTAGTTGATTTGTATGTGCCTAGTTACCAGCCCTGATGCACAACCTTCAACGAAGGTACGCCCATTCACGCATGTCTGCACACAGAAGACACTCTAGCTGAGAATCGAACCTATTTTCATATTTCATTTTTTAGTACATATCATATTCCGTTATAAGCTACTTGGATTACTTTAGCAGCTTAATAGAACAACCCTTTTCTTATGATTGCCTAACTGCTTGAAATAAACTATATATACATATATATATATATATATATATATATATATATATATATATATATATATATATATATTCTGTATATACCTTCTGTATACTTGATGATAAAATGTCTCTCTAACCTTTACAACTGTTTGCAGCTTATGTAACTTTCTGTATTACTTATTGTAACTATAGTGCAGCTACTTTTTAACTGCTGTATATACTTGCTGTCACAATTTTATTACTATTTATTTGTAACCGTATTTCGAGCTTTTCTCCCTTGGCCTCCGCTGAAATTGGATCACTGATCCATTGGAATTTCCTGGTCACCAAATGTCAATAAATAAATAAATAAATAAATGCATAAATAAAAATAAATATATATCCTGGACCAGCAAGTCTATACATCTTGAAGGGGTGCAAACATCCTTAACTTGGTCCTCACAAACATGGGAGAGTGTTGCTCCATTCCTAGATTTCTGTCCTCACTGGTCAGGTTTAGGCAATAAAGCAGTCTTCTTTGAAATAAAAATAAAACCCAGAAACCCAGCTAACCATGGAATTTTTAGGAATTAGTCTAAGGCAAGCTTCCTACTATTAAATGACACTTTGGCAAAATTTGAATCTACTCCTAACCCTGAGAACACTGCTGCCTATGGAAACTTGTTCATGAAAACCCTGTATAATCATATTAACAGCTGCATAGAGACAGCTGTACCCACCAATAACAAGTTCAAGACTAACTCAAAAACTAAGCCACCCTGGTGGACTCCACACACCAATATGTTGTACAACAAAAGGAAGAAAATTCTGAAAAAAAATTAAGAGCTGCACTGCCCAGTAAGGTAAAAACTTTTCTTAATCTAAACAAGCAACTCAGGGGCCTTATCAAGACTACTAAAACCAAATCTGAGGAAAAGGTAGCCTTACAGTCAAAGGAAAATCACAAAGCTTTCTTCAGCTATGTCCACAACCTTAAAGGCAATCCACAACAATGCACTTAACTAACTGTTAATGGAGGCTCATGTATTGAGCTGCAATATACAGCAAATCTACTTGCCAACAAATTTAGCTCCAATTTTAACCCCCGACACCCATTAGGAAATACCTAGAATCATAACTTCCCCAACTGCCTCTAGGTAACAGGTCCTGAAGGCCTCTCTTCAATACCATGAGCATTGCATCAGTGGGCCCATATAATTTCCTGGAATGCTTCCTTAATAGCATGAAACATGAACTATCAAGCTTCCCAGAATCACTGTAAAACTTCAGCCTTCTAACAGGCTTTGTCCTGAATGAATGGAGGACTGCAACAGTTATCCCACTCTATAAGGATGGGCCATCCACGGACACAAGGAACTTTTGACCCATAAGCCTGACTAATATGTAAAGGTATGGAAAGCGTAATTAAGTATATGTTAAATGACAATACCAGAAACCAAAAGACATTAGGTCCAACTTAGTTTGCTTTTATCAAGGACAAGTTATGCCAGCTCAAACAGGTGGACATCTTTCAGATGATCACAAAGCAATGGATGAGGGCAAGATGGTTCACACTACCTAGCTTGACCTGGGAAAACCATTTGATATAATACCTCATTAAGGCATTGCAAACAAGCCTAATGAATTAGGTTTTAAACCCTACATCAACTGCTGGATTAATAACTGTCTCACCGGCAGGGCCCAAGAAGTTAGAATAGGGGAAGCTATCTACACAAAAAGGCCAGTCACTAGCAGTGTACCTCAGGGCTTAGTACTGGAGCCGCTCCTGATTGACATCTACTTCTCTGAAGTCAAGGCTAAAATCAAACCGTCTGGCTGACATCTGGCTGAACAAGTTAGCAGATGATTACAGATTAGGTGCAGTCAGTGAATCCCCCAATGACAAAAATACCCTCAAAGAAGGCCTAACACGGACTAATAACTGGTGTCAGAGTCACAGTATAAAACTCAGTGTCAAGAAGTACATAATAGCGTTTTTCAGTAAGACAACCACACGCTGCAGATGGCTAATTGATAATACACTTCTAACAGTAGACCCAGTGTAGTCAGCGATTTGGGAATGCATGTAGACAGTAACTTGGCTTTTGGCCATTATGTGGCTATAGTAGGAATGAATTTTCTCTGTTGCACAACGTATAAACAAAAGTATGGCATCCAGCTCCAAAGATGTCATTGTCCCATTGTACTTCCTTCATAAGACCAGTGATTAAGTACAATTTCCCCTTCAGCATGTACCTGACCAGATTCCTCACAAAAAGAATATAAGGTTTAAAAAAACAAGTCATATGCAGACTGCCTCATAGCCTTGTTCTGATACTCAATCTTCTACAGGCTGCTGAGAGGCAACTTATGTCTGGCCTAGAAAGGCATCATCAGACAAAATTGGTGAAATGGGGAGAAAGCAAGGGGGAAAAACAAAGTGAGAGGAGGGCTGGAACATGCTGGAGGGATGTAGGAAAGCATCATAGCTATACATTTCTTTAGCAATAAAACATGATCACATATGCACAATATTAACTGAATTTGAACTTTCACCTCCAGACAGAGGAGTGACCACAACACAATCGTTTTGTATAGCCAATTGGAATAAATCATTTGTGTCATAAAGACATGTGTGTGAAATAGAGAGTTATGTATGGGACATTGTTTTTATGGGACAGGTGCCCAACTTTTTTTTTTGGAGATAGAAGAAATTTGGGGAAGGAATGTAGGAATATCTGGGTGAGATAAGTTGGGTAGGTGGGGAAGCAACTGCAGACAGACAAGACAAACAATACAAGAAACAGGGATGGTGATGGACACAAGAGGTTGTTGAACACCTTGGTTGGGGGGAAGGTGGGGAAACTGAGGTCCCATGCATGTTAAGCTGTGTGACAGTGAGAACCGAGTCCTCACCCAGTGGACTGTCATCACTGTTACCTCACTGTGCTGGTGGCTGCAGTGCTTGATGTCTGCATTTCCTATGGCTATGGGTACTCTGAATCAGGATGGAGAGCAAGTGCTGCATCTGGCATAGGTGTGCACCCACAGTCTGGTGCACAGTCCTATCCACCATCCCTGGCAGTTCACTTTGAGTGAGGGGTTAGCAGAGGGGGTACTGCCAGGTCCAGCATCAGACAAGTTGGACAGTTGTGCTGTAGCCAATGGAGTGGGGGTAGGAGGATTATATGAGACAGGCCTACTCTGCTATGCTGTGTGGCAAAAAGAAAAAAAAGATGATAAGGGTTGGGGTGAGATAAAAAAAGGGAGAACATTAATATTAGTAACTTCATATTTGACATGCAAAGCATTGATACAATTATTTGACTCTATTCTCTTACCTTTATGTTTGACACCACAAACTCGTAATACATTTCACCATTACTTTTAAGACTACCCAGATCATAACAGAGGCACACTGCAGTACAGACTGTAGTCAGCAATCCTTGATGTGAGCATATATTGCACATATGCGTACACCAGCTATACTGATTACAGTGTATCACAGGCCATTTGTGCCACTGGTATACTGGTCTGAAGTTACTTTGCAATAACAAGGAAAACTTAACTGATTTGTATATTTGGGAAGTATGGTTTTTGAACCCACAAAAGCTGACTACTATCTTATACTGTACTGTTATTTTGTCACACAGACTACTGCATGGATACTTTCCTTCTACAGTTTAGAGATGCATGCTCACTTTTATTAGAGAATATGGAACTGTTGTTTCGTTCTACACACTAAGGCATACATACTTTTTTTTACAGTTGAGATATGCATGCTCAGTTTGATACAACTGTATTAAATACCAGCTAAGCTGTCCTTACCTTTTAATGCTACTATATTATTATTATTATTATTATTATTATTAAATTATTATTTAGATCAGTACTATTCTGATGCATATATCCTTGACAAACGAGTAGCATGAGACCTCACATTTGAGGCTCACTCAGCAGCAGCTGTGGAAAAAAACAGAACAGAACAGAATACCATTATGAATACCAGTCTTGACTATATTCAGCTTTAACTCTGAGAATGACTCACTGAAATTAATACGTACACATTTGTGGGCCATCCCCATACTAAATTCCCTGATCCAACAGTCAAGAGTATCTGGCTTCCTCCTTTGGAAGTCATCAAAGTGATGTCTGCATTGTTTACCAGTGTGAGGGATAACTGTAGAACAGGTTAAAGCCCTGGCAATACTATTCCAGGCTTCATTCTTTTATTTTGAGGCTGAGTAGTCTTTCTGCAACAACCAGGACCATGCTCCTTAACTGCGAGTCCAATAAGGACTTTGGACTTCTGAACACCTCACCTCTGTGTTCGGAAGCACAATCCCTCATCAGCAACACCAGGCATGTCTACCAAAGCTAAAGCTCAAAGTAGAATGAGCATTTCCTGCCAACTGCATTTTGAATCCTGATGTTTTCCCGTCAACTGTTTGAATTTGTAATATTTGAAAAGGCTGCACATCACTTACCATCACTGAAACAAGGTGTGTGATGCTAAGCGATGCACAACAGTGGCAAGTATTCCAGTTTCAAGGTTATTTCATATACAGACACTTTTGTAAATGTCTTAGTCAAATGAGAACACCATGCCAGTCCAGATAGCACAAATATACCCGCATGAACATAGTACACAGTATATCCACAGTCATACTTTTGATGATTAATGGACAGAAATAGATAAAAAAGAGGTCAATAACTGACATAGTATTAGTGTCTCAGCCCTCATACATATACATATTAATATCAGCTACACTATTGTCTAGGGTTATATGTGTGAGTGACTATAATTTGAAATGGAACAACTTGAAAAGAGTTTGGAACATGCTGTATTCAATACCTGGACCACATGTATAGTAGTCCTACACTTACAGCTGTTGCCACTTGCAAAAACAGTTGTGTAAGCTGCACTTCATTGATACAATCTGCAATGTCACAACAGTAAAAAAAAGTTTGCACACCCTGGACTAGAACCTATGACCACCTGCAGTCTGACCTGCACTTAACACCTGCTGCCACTGGATTACTTGCATGACATTCCCTATATCAGTATTCATTGTAAACTCCTGCTATTGATCACAACTTCACTTAGTGGGTTTGCATGATGACCAGTAATGTTAATTGAATGCTCCTGTTTTGTGTATGTGGCTGTCTGGGTCTTGTCTGCAACCTGAGTGGCCATTCAAGTTTGGGCAAAGCAACACGTCATGCAAACAGTGCCCCTCCCAAAATAAATAAATAAATAAATAAATAATTTAAAAAAAAATTGGTGAGATTGTTGACATGAGGGCAAACAATTGTGGCCAGCAATATCAAACTAAAATGCTATCAGCATCATACCTTTCAACTGTCCAGATGTTAGTAGTATGTCCACATTTCTCACAGAAAATACATGGTAACACAGATCCTATATTCTATCTACTTTTCATAGGTTCACAGGTAGGTACTAGGCTACTGGCCCTATATATATATATATATATATATATATATATATATATATATATATGTATAAATATATATATATATATTTATATATATATATATATATATATATATATTGCCTAAGCCTAGCCAAATGGTACCCCGGTTTTCGCCACCCAAGAAAATTATTTTCCTGTGCCCCTGTCGAGCAAAGCCACAGAAGTGATCCCTGGAGTGACTTTCCAATCTCCCATTCAATCATCAAGATTTTTCTTGAAGCGTGCATATTAGGATTAGGAGCTTTGTTTTATTATAGATAGGTAGTTTGATCCAGAGTATCAGACAGGAAGTCTCTGAGACAGGAATTTATCCCTCCAGCATGTTCTGTTTATTGTGGTGACAATGTTTAGGTCCCTATAGCATGTAGCTCGGAGATATTGGGATTTCTTTAAGTGGAGCATGTCCAACAGCTCTGGGTTTGACATAGCTTTGTATGTTAGGCAGAGATAGCCTCTGAGTAGGCGATATGCGATGGAGTAAAGCTGGAGTTTTTTTCAGATGGTCTGTGTACGGCATCTCTTTGAGGCCAGTAATCCTCTTTGTGATGTATTTTTGCGGCCTTTCCAGTTGTTGTAGATGTCTTGTGAGGTACATAACAAGAGGGGCGTTGTACTCTATAATGGGTCTGATGAGTGACGAGTAGAAGGGAGCAATGACCTCTTTTTTTTCCTTGATGAGAAACCTTTTGTGATGAGGTATGCCTCGTAGAAGGATTTCCTGACTACTGTGACAATGTGATTATAAAAGGAGAGACTACTGTCCACCTGTGTCCCATGGTCTCTTATCACATGTTTGGTGTTAAGTATACTGCCACCTATGTGGTAGTTCATGGGTACAGAGTTTTTACCAAAAGGGATGAGAATGCACTTTTTGGCATTGAGCTTGAGGCCATTGCTTTGACACCAGGCATCTGTCTCAGTGAGACCCTTTTGTAGGATGTCCACATTGTTAGGAGTTTTGATTATGGCTCCTCGTTTGCAGTCATCTGCGAACATTGTTAGCCAAAGACCTTCTGTGTTAGCCTGTACTTCATAGAAGTAGATACCAAATAGGAAATGGCCTAGGACAGAACCCTGTGGTACTCCACTTGTCACTGGTCTGAAGTTGGATTTGGAGTCTGCTACTTTCACAGTGTGGCTTCTGTCAGTGAGCCAGTTGGCAAGAAAAGACCAATACATGCATGTAGGACGAATGCAAGGTTCCAACATGTATAAAGCGCCAACAAAAATGAACCAGCACTCAGGAGACAGACTATATAAAATTATTTAATGTGGCAAATGCTTCATAAAAGAAACAACATAAGCAAAGAAACAACATCAGCAAACCGGTTTCGGCTAAAATACCCTAGCCTTTTTCAGTGCAGAAAAACCCATCTTGCGACATGTGGATTTATACCTAGTTTAGTGAGTTTATCTATAATTCCAGAGTGGGGGGTGGTGTTGAAAGCCTTGGCGAGATCTCAATAGGCTGTGTGAACCAGCTTACCCTCATCTACAGCTTTGGTGACCGCTTCAAAGAAGTCTATCAGGTTTAGGACACATGACCTGCCTTTTACAAACCCGAACTGGGTGGGGTCCAGAGTTTGGAGATAAACAATGTCATTGTTTATAAGTTCCACGATGATACGTTCCATAGCCCTGCAGACCAGGCTCGTTAGGCTAATGGGGCAGTAGTTCCTGGGGTCCGTGGTGGCTCCCACTTTGTGGAGTGGGATAACCGTCGCTGTGCGACATTCAGTGGGCACAAAGCCTAAGATGAGGCTATGACTGAACATGGTACTTAGGTGGGGTGCCAGTTCATTCTGTAGTTCATGTAGAACGCAGCCTGGGGTGTTGCCAGGTCCCAGGGATGCTGTGTTCTTGGTTTTGGAGAGTGTGGTTTTTACCTGTGCAGCCGTGATTACAGGAACTTTGCATTCTTCTGGTATAGAGATGGACCGTTTAGGGGATGAGAGGGGGGTAAAGTTAGCACTGAACCTCTCTGCCAGGATGTTGGCAATATCAGTTGGTTCTGTATATTTAGTGCCATTGCGCTGTTACTCAGAGCAGATCTGAGTGTTGTCATTGAGATTCTTGGCATAGCTATAGAATGCTTTGTGGTTGTCTTTAGAATCAGTGGCAATTTTGTTTTTGTAACTAGCTTTGGAGGATTTTATGAGGGATCTCAGTTTCTTACTGAGGCTGACCAGGGAGTTTCTCCAGTTATGGGATTTTACTCTTTTTGGCAGCAGTTTCTTTCTTCTGTTTTAGAATTTGTTTATGGCAGGGGGCCACCAGACTGGCTTCCTGTTTTTGGAGGATAGCATCTTGGTTCTGTTAGGGGGTTGCATGATCCATGCACTCGTGAACAATATGTTTCAATTTTGTCCCTATTTTGCCCCATTTATCCCCCCATTTCTTTACTCTTTGTCCGCATTTCTTGCAATAACAGGTTGACAGAAATAATTTACATTCAAATTTCAGGTTTCACAGCCAAGCAGCACTGTTGTGAGTCATGAAACCATCCTTGTGCGTGTTGCACTTCATTAATATGCATTGCATGGTATGGGGTCAAGAATCTACAGACATTTTCTTCAAAAAAATGAAAACAAAATCCACTTATAGTTGCCCTGTTATGATTTTTAAAGGCTAGAACTATGATTTTTAATGTTTTAATGTTCAGAGGTTGTGAGGTATTTAAGGAAGAGTGCTCTGACTTGATAATGAAAAACATTTTTTTTTTAATGATGATACAAAGATCAGTCAGGAATACAACTATCCAAGCAGTTTTCCCAATAGCAGATCAGAAATACTATTGTTTGATACTGTTGTCTTTTTTTCATTTTCTAATCACTCTTGTTATTTAATGGAGTTAGTTTGCAACGATCAATTCAGCGTAACACATGAGATCCACAGAGGAAACTCCAGGAAGCTATTGTCTGATTCTAAATAAAATAGAAGGACTACCCCTCGCATCTGCATGTTTTGAGATACAAAATATGACGTGCAATATTTCCCTTCCTTCCCACCCATATTTGGGGTGCTTTACTAGCAGCATCACACCTACTTACTAATTATGATTACACTTGGTAAGCCTTAGTATAATAACAGTATTTACTGTTAGAGTACAAGGCAAATCTCACATTGCATTGACCTAGAGATCAATATATGTTTTTCTTGCAGACAAAATTCTTGGTGAAGCAAAACTAAACAGAACATTAAAAAGTAGGTTAAGCTGAAGGCAACAAATATTCTGCAAGTTCAGACATTAAGTATCCTACAAATAGAAAATATGGCTAGAGTGGTAAAGTGCAGTTAACATTGAAGCAGAAGTCTACTGGCAGATATGTTGAATGATGTAATCCAGACTTATTAGCAAGCAGTTCTTTTAGTCTCTCAGCTCTCAGAAGACATTATCCAAATTCAGCAGGCTACCTGTTTCTCCTGGGAGAAAAAAGCCTCAACCATTCTCCTGGAAGTAGTAATGGGTTTCAGGGGGGTTGGGTGGTAAGATGCAGATGTATTCCTAAAGCTCTATCTGTCCACAGTTCTCCTACATTAATAGTGTAGGTGGGTTCCTCTGTGGATAAAACAACAGGAGACTGAACAAGATGTAATACAATTCCTGGAGATTCAACACAAAATAGGAAATCAGTTCATTTTTTGCTTCCATATTTTGAATTTGTTACTATAACAAACATCCCTGCTGCAAATATTTTAGATTCATTTCACAGGAGCATGCATATTTTTCCACAGGAAGAAAATACATAATATATAAAATCTTAAAAATGTTTACACTTTTATAAAATAAGAATTAAAATCACTAGTTATTTACCCCGATGAGATGTTTCCAACATTTGAAATATTCAAACAGAAAGAAAGGAAAAGAAAAGCATTACTAGGAAATATGACTTGGCACTCCGGTATTAAACACGCAGCTATTCAATTATCACCACATATAAAAATGTATTCCAAATGCAGTTTATATGTGAATAGCCAAATTTATAGTTTAAAAACATACATTTTACTAGAAAATACTAACTGTTTTACAGGTTTAGTCCTGCAGTTTAAGGCTTGCATGGCCTTTTGAATGTGACAAGTCGCATTATGCTGAGTATCCATTGGGCGTGGCATATGACATATACTTAGGTTAATGAAGCAGCACATGTCCAAAATATATTGTTATTGAGCTGAAATTACACCTGAAGTAAGAATCATGTATATTTCAGCACACATTGTTTTTATCACTGTAAACATGGTATGTTCAAAACTACCTGCAATGAAGGGTCCATTTGCTACAGATAAATTTAGCACTCAAATACATTAAAATGTCTTTGGATAATATGGGGATTACAGGTACATTTTGCTCCTAGCTATCATATTATAATTCCAGATTTTTTTTTATTATGAGCACTCTAAGAAGGACTGGTATCTGGCTTTTTATATGTATATTCCAATTCTGAGGTTTCACAGTCATTTCAAAATCACAGTCTGGCACATTATGTTTTATTTTGCTTGTGTTAGAGAGTATATGACTTTTGCTCATTGTGTGATAACATTTATCCTGAATGGAGACATTTTCTATGATTGGATTTATGATCCACCACAGTTTTAGTCTCATGTATAATAACGTGCATCACATGAACATAAAGCTACAAATACACATTTATATCTGAAATAATTAAGTGAGTTTATAACTGACATTCATTTACCCAAGAAACATTTGGTAGAATACTTCAAACGATTTCATAGGTAACGTCTGATTACTAAGTACTACCAGCAGGTCTTCATTACCATTTATCTGCTCTGTTTTGGGACAAGCACAGTATATATCTGAACCTCATCATTAGTATGTTTGTATGTACAAAATTAAAAGTAATATTTTTTTCATAAAATATGACATTTTCTATAACTTAAAATCAATAGCAAAATATGCTTATTTAAATTGCTCAGACAGATGTGTAAGTATTTTAGAGCCTGTTTTTTTTTTTGTCTTAAGAACTAATAGCTCATACAAAATGCTGAAAAAGGTTGACTATGCCGATGCCTTCTACAATTTTTATAACAATATCTTGCAGTAATATAGACATGTTACATATGTACTTAATTCAGGCCACACTGGTCAGTTAGAATGGACAAAATGCAACATTTAGAAGACAATCATTTTAAAATAAAGATATAATTATCAATTTTCCTCAGAGTAAGAAAGAGAAACAATATCAAAATTATAAGCATTATTGTGTTGTTCTGACTGCAGGCCTAGAAATAATATATATATTTTTTCAAAAGTAACATCATTTTAATCTTTTTATCTATTGTCTATAAAGATGGCATTAAAATCATTGTTTCATTAAAATTTAAAATCCAGCTACTTATTTGCCTTTAAACAACTTCAATGTCAATTACGTCAGAAATATTATCTGAATACTTCATGACAATGTCAAATTGGTTTGGAGATACAGTTAATTTATGTAGACAGAGATCACAGAGAACCAAAAAATGATCAGTAGTTCAGGCACAATCAGCTGGAAAATGGTGTGAAATAAATCAGGTGAAAACATGCCACTTAAATTCAGATCATAAATATGCAAACTAATGCAACTTTTAAAGCAGTGACCTAAAAACGTACAGTTACTGAAGAAATTATTTGTGCAACAAAAATAGAGTACAGGGTATGCAGTATCACAAAGATAAACAAGCAGTTTGACAAACCAGCAAAAAAGAGAAAAAAAAAGCAGAAAACAAAAAGCTAGTCTGCTCAGACTTCTAGTGCATATCAGACCACAACTGGGATTTCTGGAAACTCCATATTGCCATCAGGATTTAGACATGATAGATGGAGTGATGCCAAAACATGGAACAAGTTCTTCACCAGAAGCCATATAAAGAATTATTACAGCAGTTTAATTAACATACATAGTTTTAATAGGAGCATATGAGTTACTCAAAGGAATTCACATTTGAAACTCTCAGAGAGGAGACAAATGCAAAGAAGAAGGCATCATTTGAAGACGCAAGGTTGAGATTTCAAGAGAAGAATGTAGAGATAAATTTTGCCAAAAAACATACTGGAATAAAAAGATAACCATACAGTGGAGGTTGTATTATCAAAACAGATCCGAATTCAGTAAAGAAAAGAATGAAGAAGCTGACATAGGGAAATTCGTATGCTAGATCAAACTTAAATTAAATAAGTTGCTTGCAAAGTACAGAATTTTCAGTCAAGGTGCACCAGATATTTGTATGTGCTGTCAATGTTTATGTTTCCATAAATAATACTTCTTGTTGTTTATTGTTCTACAGGTGTTTACATCATACATTATGCATATATGAATGAAGATCTGTATAGAAAAAAAATCTTAAATATAACAAAACATGTAATGAACTATAGCGTCATAATCTTACTTTCACTTGACATCTTGCAAACTGAGGCATATTTCTTGTCACATGATGCTGTTTTCCAGAATCCATCTTGATCCATGTATACACAGGATATATTGATGTGAGGTTCTGATTTTCCCCACCTTGTATATCGCAGCTTCCAGCTATTAATCCATTTATATTGTCCTCCAGTCTGAAATAATAGAAAAGACAAACAATGATCTGCAGTTATCTAGATCACAATCCTATGTATCAAGTATGAACATGATCATTTTAAAGAATAAAATACATTTTTCTGTGTTACAAACATCCTTTGTGTGAAATAATGATCCAAAGCAACTGTCTGCAGCTATTCAAGTAATTCCCACATTTTTTTTTCTCGAAGGCTAATTATAAGTGTTGAGAAGTACTGTTTTGAACACTTTTAGCTCACTCATGCGTGCTGAACATCTAAGCCACTTCTAAACTTTGTCTGTTCATTCCCCATTGCTAAGTGAGAACTTCTCTATGGCTTGGCCATTGTTTGATTAGTCAGTTGATCAAATGATTAACAATTTATCTATCATCATTGCCATCATCATCAAACACCCCTTTTCCCATTTTTCTTCATCAACCGTTGTGACCTCTCTTGATTCAGTGTCACACTCCAAACATCAGCAGTCATGCTTGACTGTCACAGGTCCTCTATTACACAACACAGCCATCTCTTGACTGGGTATCTTTGTTTCAACTTGCCTTCTTCCTGTCTCCAAAATCTTCTTCACCAAATCATCTTCTACTTTCCTGCACATGTAACCAATCCACTGTAATTTATACTCCTTGACCTTTTCTGCAAATGGGGTTATTTTGGCTTCTGTTCTGATGCCATTATTTCTTCATCTGTCCCACATTGTACACCCTACCACCCATCTTAGCACTTCATCCTCATCACTTCAAGCTTCCTCAACCTCTGTCCCTTCACTGCCCAAGTTTCGTGACATACAGAAGCATTGATCATGCCATAGTATTGTACATTTTACTTTTCAATTTCTTTGGCAGTCTTCTGTCCCACACTTTCCACTAATACTTGTGCCAGTTGGCTGCATCACCTCTGATTCTAGCTTTGACATCCTCATTCTGATTTCCCATCTCTTCAACCATCCTTCTCAGATATATGAAGTTCTAAACCTGGTCCATTAATTTCCTTTTGTCTCACTTTTCAGCTCCATCTTATTTCCACATTTGCTGATGTAACAACTACCTTGTCTGTATTCAGTTTCATCCCATGTACCTTCAGTTTTGCATCCCAGTCCAATAGAAATTGTTGAAATTCTAGTTCACAGTCTGCTTGTAGTGTGACACTGTTTACATGTAGCAGCATTGTTGATCTTCCCCCTCTAACCTGTTTGCTAATGCAATCCTTCACCAGTATGAACGGTGGGCTCATAGCTGAATGCTGATGCACACACAGCCCCTCTGGGAGTCTGAACACTGTTCCTGCTTGTGACATTGGGTCCTTGTAGATAATCTGCACTAATGTTTGTTAGGTAGTCAGTTGCGGTGGTGGATTGATTGTGAGTGATTTCAATCACATTCTAGGAAGGCATGGTTTACATATTTATGAAAATGAAAAGAAAACAATTTTGACATACATGTGCAAAGTATATCTATATACACAGAACACACAGACACACATGCTTGCATGCACGCACACACACACACACACACACACACACACACACACACACACACACACACGTACACAGTTAAAAAGGCTTGATTGATTATTAATTACAATGAATACACCGTAATACTTTAACATTTAATAAACATAATTAAAAGAAAATAAATGAATGATTGTGTCTTTTTGGCTTTTCCCAGTTAGGGGTCGCCACAGCGGAGCTCCGGTCCGCTAATGATTGGCAGTAGATTTTTACATGCTGAGTTGCCAGCCCTGACGCACAACCTTCAATGAAGGTACGCCCATTCACACATGTCTCCACGCAGAAGACGCTCTAGCTGAGAATCGAACCGGACAGCATCTCACTGTGAGGCGACAATGCTACCGCAGCACCACCACCACAGCTGAATGAATAAATGAATAAATAAATAAATAAATAATTTAAAAATGGAGCAAAACTATAATTATTAGGCAGACATTTTAAGAATGAGAAATGTAAAAGATGATAAAATAAGATGAATGGAGACACTGCACAAGAATATGCACGAATTATATGAAATACATGAAATCTCAGTACTTGAGACTTGCATACAATATTTTGAGTAAGTCGGCTAAAAACAAGCAGTTATGCTTAAAATCATTGCAGTTTGTTTAAATCATGAACACACTGTCTGCTTTTGCAGGTATTCTAGTAAGCTTAATCCTGAATTCTTTCTTTCTGAAACAGTTTCTAAAGTTTCTAAAGTTTAGAGTCCCCTAGTTTGGGGCCTGGAATAGAGAATGCATGGTCAGGAGAGGTAAATATTTTTTATGTCTGTAGCCCTTATGAGTTGCATATGTCTATGTTCTGTATGGAGAAGAGATGAATAAAGCCACATACTGTGTTAGATATTATTTGTAGCTCATTGAGATTTTTCTTAGAAGGACGGACAGGGAACAGTCCATATTCTAACTGTGACTGTAGAATATTTTTACCTATTGCTGTTCTCCCTCACAGATTTTGAAATGAGAGATTTTGTGGTAGCTGTACATTGTTGTGTTTATATTTGCTTCTGCATTATTGATTTAGTCTGACAAATTTAGTGAGAGATCAAGAGAAAACATGGGGCAGGATTCACAAAGGCTTGCACGGAGTCTAAGAGTAGTGTAAGACTCCATGCAGCCATCGCGATCCAGGAACAGCCCGAAATTCCGTGTAAGAGACCAGCTAAAACGTCTCTTACACGGACTGGGTGTGGATATGCTAATTACCTCACTTGCAGCCGAAAGGCATGCAAATGAGGTAGATTAGCGATCCACGAAGCTGAAAGCAGCCCGTGTAAGAGTCGTGTTAGGTGCAGAAATGTACTCAGTTGACAACTGGGTACGTTTCTGCAAATAACACAATGGAGCCATGTCAGCTCCAAATAAAGGGTGCATATGTAGCAGGCAGCATGCCAATGGCCAAATATGTGGCCATTGGCAAGGTAACCCGATGTAAAAATGAAATAAAATAATTTTTTTTCGGTGATCGGCCACGTTTAAACGCAGCGCAACCCTGCGCAAACGGGCTGCGTTATATAAAACCTAAAAATAAAGGTTGTAAACCAACAAATGTGGGTTTTATGCAATGCATGGCTTTACAATGCAGGGACTAGCAGACCAAAAACAACATGGCCACCGTGTAGTGGTTGCTAAGAGGGGAAGCTGAGTGTAAGACACGTAACTAAGCATTAGTAGGCAATCTGATGTAAATGAGTGCTAGGATACTGAATCTCACTGTCACATAGCAAATGAGCACATTCTGAGTAGTGTAAGAGTTAGATAAGGGGGAGTAACAGAGTAGGAAGATAGGTGACATCACAGGGGGGAATGTCATAAAGAAATGAAGTTCATTGGAGGAAAGTATTATGTGAAAGATGTCAGTCACACATCATAGAAAGAGGAGTGTCAACAGATAGGCATGGGAAAGCCAAGAAATGGAAGGTGTACACTGTGGCTAACACCAAAGTTTCTTGCTGAGCATGATTGCGCACGTGTGCACTCTGGAAGGCACGAGTAAGGCATGTGTAAGGCAGAGTAACCATGTAGGGGTGTGTTTACAGACTTGTAAGACTGTTTGTGCTGGTGTGCGCTTGTTTTAACCCGAATAAGCAGATTCTAGACTGTGTAAACATGTGTGCGCGCGCGTGTAAGCCACTGTGAGTGAGTATTCGCTGGTATGCACGTTGCTCCCCCCTGAGGAACCAGAAAGGAAAAAGGAAGCAGGAGAAATAGTAGGAAGCTAGCAGGGAATAGTGGTAGAGCTAGCAGGTGAAAACCATTAGAAGCAGGCAATTACACAGGCAGAATGCTAGCCCAGCTCAACAGTTAAATCTCTGCAAACAGCAGTGCAGCATGTTTCTCTCAAGAGACACTGCAAGACAGGAGTAAGCTATTAGAAGTGAAAACTGAAAAAGCTTCACTCAGACCAAAAATGCTAGGGGCTGCCATAGCTGTCATAAGGAGACATAGGTGACTTGCTGAGGGTGGTGACAATGCAAATGCTGCCAGACAACCCACAGTGAGGAGACAGAGAAGAGTGTACAGGCCCAGGGTCACCTACCAGGGTTTACATGAGCCGGAGATAGTGGAGCGCTATAGAGTGGACAGAGATCTCCTGCAGCAAATAGTGGAGCTGTGCAGGCCACGCCTCACACACAGAACCAACAGAGGGGAACCCATCCCAGTGGAAACCAAGGTATGTGTTGGCCTAAGAATAATAGCAACAGGTACCTTCCAGAGACCAACTGGTGATATGATGGGGATCTCACAGGTATCAGCATCCAGGGTACTGCACCAGTTCCTGGATGCCATGTCAGCACATGTTGGAGATCATGTATATTTCCCCAATTCCTGTGAGGCATTGGCCAGCAATATGCGTCTCTTCCAACAAATAGCGGAATACCCTGAGGTAGTGGGTGCAATAGACTGCATTCATGTACGCATCAAGGCACCAGCTGGTGAGCGGGGTAGGGCCTACATTAACCGCAAGGGCTTCCCCTCCATCAACTGCCAGGTTGTGTGTGATGCCCAGGGCATAATAATGAATGTGTGTGCTGGCTGCCCTGGAAGCTAACATGATTCCCATATCTGGCATCTGATGCAGCTGTACCAGACATTTGCCAATGGGGACATCCCACATGGTCACTTAGTAGGGGATGCTGGATATGCACTGGAGCTGTGGCTGATGACACCCATCAGAAATGCACACACACCTGAACAGGAACGCCATAATGAGGCACATGCACAAACACGAAATGTAATCGAGCGTGTGTTTGGGCTGCTCAAGTCACGGTTCCGGTGCCTGGACACATCTGGTGAAGCCTTGCAGTAATCACCAACTACATGTACCCAAATTGTCATGGTATGTGCTATGCTACATAATATGAGTCTGCGAAAACAGCTGCAGCAGGATCAGCATAGGGCTGGGCCAAACAGCCCCCCACCATTGCCAAGCCAATCACAGGCAGAGCGTGACTCGGAGGAGGAACAACCTGAGCCTGCCCCAGTAGGCAGAAGGAAGCGTGCCCAGTATGCCTTGGCCTTGGCAAAGCAGCAACGCATAGCACATACACTGGCTCAGTAGGGAACCTGGAAATGATACCTCTCTCTGACTCACACATATAGCAAAAGGGATGCCTAAGTCTACACAACCTGCTTTCAAACATGTACAGGGAGTGTAGTATGTGCATCCAACATAGGCAGCCCTGCAGCACCACCTGAGGCATGATTGCCATGTGTTAAGCAATGTAACACCATGTAGTATATGCAAACTTGATGACCCCGACTAACATCTTACCCTCACCAAGCATGATGCCACAATATGAAGACGAGATGATCAATTACAATAATTGGCTTAAGTATTGCTGTTAATCAAAGGGGATCCAATGCGTGCCAGCCTGGGATGACATGCTGAGCAAGACACAATGCTCCACCTGCTAGGAGTGGCGTGCACCTATCAGTCCTGGCCTATCGAATACTGGCAAAGGCTGTTGTCATCCCCACCGTGCCTTGAATAGGTAAGGCTCAAAACACAAACCCACCTACAGAGGTATCACAAGGGATAAGAACCTAGACGTAATGCTACCCAATGCCAGAAGTCTAAACTGCAAGATGCATGCAGTCTAAACTCCCCTCAGCTTGGAGAATGTTGATATCTGTTCTGTAACAGAAAACTGGGTCAAGGCTCACAAGAGCACCCTAACACTACCAGGTTGCACCTGATACTGTGCTTTACAGCCCCAAAACATGGAACAAACTACAAAAGGAGGGTGACTAGCGATAATTGTCAAGGATAACCACACCCCCATGGTGGTACCACAACAAGAAGCAGCATGGACTAGCCATGGTCAAGTAACAGTGGCTAAAACTGCCTCCCAGTTTATAGCCTGCTACAGACTACCCTCCTAACACCAGGAACTGTGACTGGCCTATGTTGGAACACATGAAAATATCAAGCTCTCCAAACAACATTATTTTGGGTGACTGAAAATAC
This sequence comes from Protopterus annectens, assembly GCF_019279795.1. Lineage (NCBI taxonomy): Eukaryota > Metazoa > Chordata > Ceratodontiformes > Protopteridae > Protopterus > Protopterus annectens. Next base: position 124,957,954 of record NC_056731.1, on the reverse strand, counting down.
CCAAACATAGACTGGGAGCATTATTCTAGCTCCAACACCCTAGGCCAAAGGTCCCTAGAATCCATAAACTAAAATGCTCAGGAACAACGTACCACTCCCACAAGAGGGGTAAGCATACTGGATGTGATAATCAGCAACATGGGTACTGTATGGCCAGATTAGAGGTGTATCCCTCACTGGTAAGATCAGACCATAGAGTAATCACACTGGATATACACATCCTGACCACAGTCCCTGGCCAGAAAACCACAGTGAAAAACATGTGTAAAGCAAATGTTGCACCCCTCCAAACTGATGTGGAATCCATTAAAGGCCCTGTGCCTGTGCAAAATATGGGCCACACCGCAGAACCCATTATACATGCATTCTATGAACACTGTCAGGAATGCATGGATTATGCAATCCCAAATAAAACCAAGACCCAATGCCATACACGCAGGCATCTGGCATGGTGGACCCCAGCCATTAGCAAACCATGCAAGAGAATGAGGAAGCTACTACTTGATAGAGCAAACACAAAAAGGGAAGTAATCTCTGATCAGTATTATGGCAATAAAATATGGCCACTCATACAATCCACTAAGGCCAGCTACAACAAGTTGAATCTGTGAATCTTGAGGCAATGTTACACCTGTCCCATGTGCACAGACAACCCTCTCCTCCCCCCAAGAAATGCAAATATATGTGAGAGATGCAACCATTTATCCAAACCGGAGGCTGAGCTCTCTCAACTCAGTACTGTCAAAAGTAGTCAGGAGGAGAAGGTAACCACACACACCACAAACCCAATCTCACATAGACCTATCACAACTGCAAACCAAAGACATAAACACAGAAAAACATTCCCGGAGGCTCTAATTACACACCCACCACATCAACAGAGGCCTCCAAAGCAGACAGCCAAGCAACCAGTACCTCCAAACATAGCACATGCAACACATAGTACACAAAGTTGGTGTGCCAAACAGTCACAGCCCGTAAGGACAAACAGCATGCCTGATACACTTGTAATAGGTGACTCCATAGTCAGACACACTGATGTCCCGCTCACCAGACTGAACAAGGAAAAGGGTACAGTAAGCTGCCTGTAGGCTGCTACAATCTGCCACATAACACAAGCACGCAGGTCACTCCAATGCAAGTACAAATATGATTCAGTCACTGTCCATGCTGGTGTGAATGACCTGAGACGTACCTCCCCGGACTACATGAAAAGAGACATAGAGGAGCTCTCTGATTATGTAGGCCAGGCCGGTATGACTCTGACCTTGGGCAGCATCCTACTGTCACCAAGAATGATGCCACAATATAAACACAGAATGATCAGCTGTAACAATTGGCTCAATTACTGGTGTCATCCCAAGGGGATCCAATATCTGTCCACTTAGGATGTCATGCTTGACAAGCCACGCTGCTTTGCCAGGGATGGCTTGCACCTGTCACCCCTGGGCATCTGGATATTGGCAAAGGCTCTTGCCACCTCCATAGAGCCTTTTGTAGGCAAGGCTGAAAAGACAAACCCACCTCCCTAGAAAGCATAAGTGGAAAGAAACATAAGGATAATGCTGCCCAATGCCATAAGTCTAAACCTCAAGATGCATGCTCCCGAGGCCCTCCCCAGTATGGAGAACATCGATGTCTGTGCAGTGACAGAAACCTGCACCAAGGCTCCTGAGAGCACACCAGCACTACCAGGTTATACCTCATATCATGCGTTTTGGCCCCAAAACCTGGACCAAACCAAAAAAGGAGGGGGAGTATCCATATTCAGCAGAGATACCCACATGTCCAGGTAACTGACAATGCACGAAGCATCGGAGACCACCCATGTGCAACTAACCGTAGGCAAAATTGCTGTACAGTTTGTAGCATGCTACAGACCACCCTCTCAAACCCTGGAACCCCACTCAGCCTTCCTGAAGACACTGGACAGTATGAATGTCTCACCAAATACCAAACAAGGTACTCACAAATTACCACATAGGTGGTAATCCATTACGTATGGAAGAAGTAATCAGGGACCTAGGGACACAAGTGGACAGTAATGTGTCATGTGACACTCACATTGCCAACGTGGCTAGGAAGACCTTCTATATTGGCCACCTTATCATGAAGGGATTCACATCTATGTCAACAGAGGTCATTGTGCCCCTATACTCTTCTCTTATCAGGCTCATAATTTAGTACAATGCCTCATTTGGGATGTACCTTACCCGACACCTGCAGCAGTTAGAAAGACCTCAAAGGTACCTCACCAAGAGGATAAAGGGTCTCAAATATATGTCATATGCTGCCTGGCTGAAGACACCCCAGCTGTATGCAGTCACATACTGCCTACGCAGAGACGATGTATGCCTGTTGTACAAGGCCATGTCCAACACAGAATTAATGGACATGCTCCACCCCAGAAAATCCAAATCCATCGGAGCTGCGAGGGCGAGTGATGTCAACCTCAACACATAATGAAATAGGATGTGCTGGAGGGACAGATACATAACCCAGAGGCTCCCTACACTCCGGAACAGAATCCCACTCCATGTTAGGCAGAGCTCCTCACTGACTCTCTTCAACAGGAATCTTGCCAAGTGGATGGGGGATCGTAGATGTACACTGGGGGTCTTCACTGTGTCACATCTAGACAGAGGCACAGTAAAGTAAACCCTAAATGGCCATAATATTCACATAGCAAGGGGAGGCGAAAGCTACACACACTCTGGCTAGGCTTATAAATGCCCTAGGGCAGATAGCCTAGTACGAACCTAATAACCTATGAAGATACAAATTGTACAGAACACTAAGGATAATCACAAGGCTTTCATAACTGATGGTAGGAACCTTATTGGGAATTCACAGATATGCTCTGAATCACTCAAATATTACAAACAATATACCAAACACACACATTGCCAACATCCAACCTGACAGGTTCAGTGCAACCCCCCCCCCCCCCCACAAAAATGCCAAATATCTATCCCAGCAGAGTGCTGGCCCCCTGACATTGCAGATGCTGAGGTAACAGCCAGCATCCTCAAAGCAAAACACACAGCATCAATGGTACGAGATGGTGTCCTGGGCTGAGTCCAACATGGACTCCAAAAAGAATGGAATGCCAAATAACACTACTGCTCAATTTCAGCCTTACCACAGGATATGTACCCAAAGGGCAGTGTATAACAACAGTGGTCCTTCTCCACAAAGGTGGTGCCTGAATGGGTACTGCAAACTATCACCCCAGAATCCTGACAAGCTTGGTCTGCAAAGCTATGGAAAGGATCAGCATGGACCTCAGAAATAAAGATATTGGGGACCTACAGACACTGGACCCTACCCAGTGTGGCTTTCTTAAGGGCAGAGCCTGCTCCTTAAACATGTTTGACTCATTTGAAACAGTCATTAAGGCCATTGATGAGGGGAATGTGGTCCACACAGCCTATCTGGACCTTGCAAAAGCCTTCCATACAATACTCCACATGTTCATTATAGATAAGCTCACCACCTTAAATATAAACCCCTATGTCAGTAGAGGGGTTGCAAACCAGTCCAAGGACAGAACTGACATGGTCAGAAATGCTGCAGCCATGTCAGACTACAAACCAAATACAACTGGCATCCCACAAGGCTCGGTCCTGGGACCTCCCTTGTTTGGTATATATGTCCCATAGGTACAGGCCAACATGGAAGGACTGTGTCTGAACAAGTTTGCAGAGGACTACAAACTGGCCACCATATCTGACCCTCCAGCTCTCACAAGCATCCTACAAAAGGGCCACATAGAAACAAACAACTGGTGCCAGAGCCATGTCACCAAGCTAAATGCAGAAAAGTGTATAGTTATCCCCTGTGGATAAACAGTAAGTGCCCACCAATTACCACATAGGTGTTAACCCATTAAGTACTTTAGAAATAATAAGAGACCTGGGGACACAAGTTGATAGATATCTTGCATTGGACAACCATTTGGCTGTAGTGGTTACAGAAACATACCATATACCCATCTAATCATGAAGGTAGTCAGATCTAGATCAGGAGAGGTCATTGTGGCTCTGCAGTCATCCTTCATCAGCCTCACGATTGAGTACAATGGACCCTGTGGGATGTACCTCAGCAGACACCTCCATCAACTGGAAAGACCCCAAAAGTACCTCACCAGGAAGATCAAAGAGCTCGAACAGATGCCATGTGTTGCCTGATTAAACAAACAGCAGCTCCACACAGTGCCATACTGCCTGCCCAGAGGCAATCTGTGCCTGATGTATATAGCCATGTCCAAGCTGGAATCAATGAACATGCTGCACCTTGTACAATCTGAATGCCAGTGAGCTATGCACATGAGAGACCTGAACCCCAGCACTGATATACATAGGACATGCTGTAGTGATTGATCCATAACCCAGAAGCTCCCCCCACTCATGAGTAAACTCCCAGTACAGGTTAGCCAGAGAGTCCCTCATTGCCTCTCCTCAAGAGGAATCTTGATGAGTGGATGGGAGATGGTAGGTTTACCCTGGGTATCACTGTTATGTCACGGGTAGACGGAGGCACAGTATACTAACCTTGAAGTATGTCATGGCAAACTCCAGTTACAATGTGTGTTGAAGGACAAACACACTCTCTGACTAGCATTAGAAATGGCCTAGGGCACATTGCTAGTGTTTGCCAATGTCCACCCAAGTTGCTGAATACACTACCAATGTTGGACAAGCCTGGTTTAAGTAGTCCATATCTGAACATAATGCAACATGGTCATATGTGCACAACTGGCCCTTAACCAGTCTGGTGTGCTCACTATGAATATTTAAAGCAGTGATAGGACTGAAACCCAGGATACTGTCCACTACAGTGAAAGTACTGAACCAGTACACTATACGGTACTACACTGTTTGGTCAGTATGAAAGGATGTTGACAACTGTATGCAAAGTATCCCATGCAAACCCTGCAGGCACAGTATAATCCCTGTTGGGTTCAGACACAAAGCAGTTGGGCAGTAAGTACACAACATGACACCCAACACACAACTATAAATGTGAAATATTGTTGAAGTTCACACACATCCACAAATGTGGTGGACTGCAGATTTCAACATATGGAAAGCTCACACTGGTCATGCTCGCTCACTTCGATAAATGAGACATATGTCAGACAACATGCCATGGAAAGCCTGAACTGGGCATGCTCACACACTTAGGCCATGTCTCAGTTTAGCAGTTGGCCACACATATCTGGTATTTGTACGTGTTAATCCAGGAACCAACCACAATACAGCAATCTGCCCAGTGCACACAGTTAAATGACTACAGAGACATAAGTGAAATAGTGGATCCCTCTCATATTTAAACATCTTCCACAGATACACAAGTTGTTCATAGAAACAGGGAATGCTATGGCAATAAAGACCTGCAAACAGTCTATCAGCAACAAATATTGTGCATCTGAAAATTAAATATATGGGTGTAGAGGTCAATACTAGGCTGTTTGCCCTAGGGAATAGAAGCTTAGCCAGAGTGTGCTTGGTGTCTGCCTCCCCAGTACAGTAGGCTACTGTGCCTCTGTAAAGTAGGTCACAGAAGGCACCGTTTGAGGCTAGTGTGCTGTGCCTCCATCAAGCAGGGACACAGTGGAGATCCCAGGGGTTGAATTTGCTATGTCACATCCATGTGGCTGGTGTTTGCTGGAAGAGGGTTGGTGAGGACTTATAACAGTAAGTGGGTGTCAATTACAGACTGAGGGGAGCCTTATCTGCGGTGTCTGGACAATTTCACTGTCAACACTTTGACGTGATGATTTTGAGGGATGGAAGTGTCGTGCCAGTACTGTTCAGAGACGTCCCCCCTCTGTGGGATATTGCTCTGTAATGTATTAGCTCACTCAGTCTGTTGTACAGCTCATATATGGCTGGTGTACACCTGACAGGTGTCCTGTTGTGGAGGAGTCATGTGTTTATTTGGGATAGCATGATCAATGTAAACCTTCCAGATGTTCATAGAATGCAATCGTCAAGGATTATGCAGAGTGGCCTGTATAATCCCCCAGCATGGGTCCTTTGATGTTTTCCACACCAGTCTTCACAAGTGCAAAGTCAGCTTTTGATAAATACACTTTGTTTGCAGTGACGACCGTGCCTGGTGGTGGGGATGGGATATGGATGTCCAGGGAAAGGTGGGTATGGTCAGATATTAACAATGGTGGTCTACCTCTGGTGTGGAACATAGAGTCCCCATGTTGCAGATGGTCAGGTGCAATATGTATTCCCCCTTTTGGCTGTGGTGAGTGGTCCTGCCATAGCACATGGATTCACAAATTGTAGTGGCTGTAGGGTAATGTTGTACAGGCCTGTGTAGTTCCCACACACAATATACCTGTACCTGACATTAACGACTGTAATGGTGTATGTGAACACCTTCATATCTGGCACTGTTCCCAGGGAAGCAAAGTGTGTGTCCTGGATGTGGGAGGGGTGATCTGAACTGGTTGTGTTGTGTGTTACAGGTCCTGTGGTCAGGAAGCATGGTATAAAACATAACCTGGCAGTGCTGACGTGCATATCTGACCCCGAAGTAGGTGGCTGTTAATGCATATATATGCTATCCCCCAACTGACAGATAGTAATAGATGTACATACCTCTATATAAATAATGATGTCAGCACCCTATAAATACTGCAGGTGAAGAACAGATGCCCAGTAATTCCAATAGCGTTCTCTGCTAATGTGTCTCCCTCCCGTGTCATAATATAGTTAGGTAGGGGTTTGAATCCTGCAAATGCTCAGTGTGTGTGTGTGTGTGTGTGTGTGTGGGTTTTGGTGAGGGGGGTTAGTGTGTGTGCAATTCTGTGTGAAAGAAATGTCCCTTTTGGCAACTAGAAGAACACACTACATGATGCCCATTCCTCTTTCTGAACACTGATGATGTGAGCACCCTATAAGTACAGCAGGAGAAGGGAAACTTCTCAGTAATGCAAATAGCATGCTCTGCTAATGCGTCTCCCTCAAATGTCATAATATAGTTAAGTAGGGGGTGGAATCCTGCAAATGCGCAGAGAGTGTGTGTGTTTGGATGAGGGGGGTTAGTGTGTGTGCAATTCTGTGTGAAAGAAATTTCCCTTTTGGCAACTAGAAGAACACACTACATGATGTCCATTCCTCTTTCTAAACACTGATGATGTCAGCACCCTATAAGTAAAGCAGGAGAAGGGAAGCCTGTCAGTAATGCAAATAGCATGCTCTGCTAATGCTTCTCTCTCAAGTGTCATAACATAGCTAGGTAGGGGCTTGAATCTTGCAAATACCATGTGTGATTTTGTCACACAGTTTGTCCATGTGTGTGGGCTGATGCTCTTAATATTGTGTGACATAGATTATATCAGTAATGTCAATGCACACATGAGGTATGTGTGTGCCACATAGACATATGTACCTGTGACCTTCAATAGTTCCCATGTCTGAAGCCTGCCTCATGTGACTACATGGAATTTGCATTAGACAACTGTATGACTGTGGTGTACTGTGCAGGGGCTGCATGTGGTATGTGAATATACAGTGTGAGTTGTATATGGTGTCATCCTACCAGCAAGCGATACACATCTGGTCTACAGCATATAGTCCACATGTTGTTGATGAATAGGTGCTGCTTGTGTTCACCTGTTGTGGCAGTGGTAACAAGTTCTTCCATAGCAATTCAGTGAATACATGCTAGGAACCTTTCTGCTAGGGTCTTGGAGCTAGAGTAATGCTCACACTCTACATTTGGGTAGTTGCAGTCCAGCCATATAATGGTGTATGTAGAGACTGTCATATTCCCAGTGTTGTCAGGAAGGCCAAGTGGGTTCCCTGGGTATAGGAGGGTGGTGTGTGCCAGGCTATGAACCTGAAGGCAGTCTAACCCACTGTTAGTTGCACATGGATAGGCCCTGATGCTTTGTGCTGTGCCACCAACCTGGATGTGTGTGTATCTGTGGTGCATTTGGATACTTCTCCCCTGTTCAGGTTTGGTGCATGTGTAGGGCATGACAAGCATGGTATGAGGTATAACCTGGCAGTGATGGTGTGCACCTGGGAGCCTTGAATCAGGAATCTGTTACTGCACAGATATTGCTGTTCTCCATGCTAAGGACAGTTTCCAGTGCATGCATCTTGAGGTTTACACTGCTGGCGTTGGGTAGCATTACTATTAGTGTCCTATCCCGTGTGATACCTGTGGAGGTGGCTATGTAATTTGAGACCTGCATACAAAGGCACTATGTGTGTAGCAAGAGCCTTTGCCAATATACAATGGCCCATGGGTGACAGGTGCAAGCTGTCCCTAGCAAAGCATCGTGGCTTGTCTAGCATGTAAATGCACGCTGACAGGCATTGGATACCCTTTGAATGACACCAACACATAAGCCAAATGTAGACATTGATCATCCTGTCTACATATTGTGGCAGCAGTCTTGGTGAGGGTATGATGCTAACCAAGGCCAGGGTCATACCAGCCTGTGCCACATGCTCAGAGTGCCCCTCTATGTCCCCTATCATGTAGTCCAGGGAAGTACGTCACGGGTCATTCACACTGGCATGGACAATGACTGAGTCATATGTGTACATGCCTTGTACAGACCTGTATGCTTGCGTTATGTCATGGAACATAGTGCCCCACAGGCATAACACCATGACCTTCTCCTTGTTCAGCCTGGTGAGCGGGACCTCAGTGTACCTGACGATAGAGGTACCTATTACAACTGTAGCAGGTGTGTTGTGTAGCTCTACAGGCTGTGACTGTTCGGCACACAGGCTTTGTGAGCTATGTGTTGCACGTGCTCTGTTCCGGCGTAAAGATTGCTTGTGTGCCAGCTTCGGAGGTGTCTGCTGCTCAGGCAGGATGCTATTCTGAGGCTCCAACAATGTTCCTGTGTGTTTATGTGTTTGGATTGCTGTCGGAGTAGGTCCATGTGAGACTGGTATTGTAGTCACCGTAGTATCACATGCCACCCGACAGGTTATGCCAGTACTGAGGTAAGAGAACTTAGCCCCCAGTTTGGTTATGTGGTTGCATCTCTCACATGTGTTGTAAGTTCATGGGAAGGGAAGTGGGTTGTCTGTGTGCATGAGGCAGCTGTGACATTGCCACATGACTCACATATTCAACAACTGGACCAGAGAGGTGATTGACAAGTGACCTTTGCACATGCTACCATAGTATTGTGAATTCCATGATAATTAACAACACATAGGGCCAATGGGGAACAAGGTACACAAGGTGAGTATGTGAGGGTGTAGTGCCTCCGATTTGTTAGTGCTGGCATATAGGAATGCTTTCGTGAGCAAATGCCAGGTAAGTCGTATGCAATGTGTTACAGGCAACGTACATGCAAACAGGACAAACACTGACGTTCTGTCAAATGAGACATGGACATAAGTACAGTAAGCAATACAGATGTCACTAGGGATCCATAGAGGTGCTGTATATCTGCATTGCAGGTGGAATCAGTGTTCCAGGGTAATAACAAGCACACATGCATACAAACAAAGCTACAGTCAGCAGGCCTGGATGTAGTCTATGCTACAACAAACAAGGTGTACCACTCCCAGTAGGTAACAGTGCAAATATGCAGGCACTATAAGCCTGTACACAGGAATGCACAGGTCAGATGGCCAGGGTCCAGCCTCACCTCCCACAAGTGTACAGGCCATGTACCGTCATAATGTAGAATAACCGGACAGAAACCCAGGTGCTCATACCTGAACTAATACACATGTCAAATAACACACCCTGAGCCCTCACTTAGTGGTTCCAGACTTAGTACGCTGTATGCTACCTGTGCTGCCACCACAGTATCCTTGACATTTATGGGGACTCTCACTCCTGTCATAGTTAGTTTTGTGTGTTGGGGCTGTCAAGCATGGTATGAGGTGTGACCTTGTAGTGCTAGGGTGCTCTTGTGGTTCCTGAACCTGTTGTGTAATACTGCACAGATATCAACATCCACAAACATCCTCATTGCAGAGTCAGGTGTGGACAGCATGCAACCTCCAGTGTACATGTCCATCATTGAGTATCAATACTTCCAATTTCATATCCCCTGTGCTACCTATGTATGTGGACTTCTGTTGACAGACTTACCACCAGTATGCAAAGATGTGCAGACGTTACACTATGGTAAATACTATGGGTGTACAAAACAATACAAGACAATCATACTGTTACTGCATCAGGCATGCTGGGATATACCCACAATGATATCATTACACTGTACTGTTGACAACATGATACTATTACTACACTTCTATGTAGTCACCCTGTGCATCAGCAACATGTTAACCTGTTCCTGCACCGATGTTGCAGATTGCAGGAGGTGGCACAGTTTCATCATATGCACAGGGTGTGTACTTGGTATTCCTGAGTCTGCCACTGATACAACCAACTGACATGTATGTGTGTGTGTGTTGGTGAGGGACAGCAGTACAAGGTGGGGCAATGTTGATGCAGTGTGTGCGTGTATGCGGTAGCCCTAGGTGTTATCAATTCGCATGTGTGTATGCATGCACACAGTTCCACCTTATGGCTGCCATTTTCCGGTGTTTGTGGACAGCCACAGACTGTACCTGCCAGGTCATACAGATCAGTGTCTCTGGCCACGGACACAGTACCTGTGCCTGGCAGGGGTGCTATGGACTGTATCCGGTACTAAGCCAGACTGGGTACTGTCATCAGAAGCAGGTGGTTGTTGACTGGAGACAGGTCCCTGTTGGGACTGTCCAGAGCCACGTGCACGTGGTCTCCTGGGGTGGTCTGATGACAGCACAGACCCAGCATTGATGGGGCTGCTGCTGGCACTATGGGAGCGGCCGTGGCCCTGTTGTCATCTGCGACAACTGCCAGCTGCTGCTGTTGCTGGCATACGCCCACGGCAACGCCTCAACCATCCACCATTGCCCTGGCTCATGGACATGTAGTTGTGGAACAGATCTAATGTGTCCCCACAACATCTGTCAATGACCTCGGTGAAATTATGGATGGCAGCCACAATGTCACGCATACTGTCATTCATGGCTGTGCGACATGCTCTCAGCTCCCTCAGACCCTGTCTGGTGTACCGTTCCATACATGACTGTGCCTGCATGACAGCCCGAAACATAGCTGAGGTTGAAAGGCCTCTGTGGGCATGTCTGACAGGGGCAGTATGCCCACGGATGCTCCCACAAGAACCCCTGGACATCTGCCTGAGTGGTACCATGTCAGGACTCTGGCTGTGGCTGCTGTGTGAGGATGCATGTGCCACAGATACCACATTACCCTGGTCAATACCCACTGTATCCTGTCCATCACCTAGGGACATTGGTGACAAAGGATGTATTGGCAGGATGACTGTGCACATTGATGGGGTCGACAGCTGTGTACTGTCAATTGGCTGACCAGTGATGAACCCTGGCACACCTCCCTGTGCCATTACACAGGTATCATCATTATCACTATCCATGGCAGCTGATTCAGGTTCCCTGCTGCACAACACCAGAGCAGCACCAGAACCTGTGGGAGGAAGGCAGGTAACACAGTTTACAATGTGTACACAATGTTACCAGTGATGCACACATGCGCACAGTCACACATGCACACATGCACACAGGCGCACATGCACTCAGGTGCACATGCACACATGCACACATGCACACAGGTGCACATGCACACAGGCACACATGCACACATGCACGCATGCACACAGGTACACATGCACACATGCACACATGCACACAGGCACACAGGCACACATGCACACATGCACACAGGCACACATGCATACAGGCGCACATGCACACAGGCACACATGCACACTCCTAAGTATGTGAGATATCAACACACAGACACAAACACACCTGCATGCAAACACAGAGCACTACTGATTGAGCCTATTATTACTATTACTATCAAGACTATTACAGGTATTGTTATTATACACTCACCAGCATGTATAGGCTGCCGTGCTGTTACACCGGAGGGACCTGCAGAAATGAGGAAATTAATGTCAGTGGGCACAACTGTGCCATTGATACTGTGAGTATGATACAGTTCAGTAGTACAAAAGTTGGTTTTCACAGGTCAGCTGCTGATATCTAGAATATCACACTTGCACAATACATACCATGATAACAGCTACATACCAAGGACACACCTCACACATGCATTATCTACCAGTGTACAGAACAGTCAACTATACATATGGCATATTACCTGCACACTCAAAGTCATGCTGCTGTGTGGCTACAGCCTCCATCATTATGCATGTATGCTGCTGGTGTTGTTGCTGTTGTGCTGGAGCCACAACACTTAGGAGTAGTCCCTCCAGTCTGGTGAGGGGGGAGGTATAGCCACCCCCACCAACTGTGGCAGGCTGCTGCCTGTGGATATCCGACGCATGCTGAGAGACATTTCTAATTAAATCACTGCAGTGATGTCGTACCTGCTCATATGTCCGATTATGCGTGCCTATGTCATTTACCCGACGGACCAGGTCTTGCCACAGTGCAGACCTCTCCTGCTGGTTCTGGCTGGTGCGGGAAAGGAGTATTGCGAAATCCCACACCAGGCTCTGGTGTATCTCCTCATCCTCTGCAGCGGAGTAGCTAGGATTACGCTGGTGAACCATAGCCCTGACAAGGAAAGGAAGAATATGTCAGCAATATATGTCTGCTAGATATGGCACACATAATACACATAATACCCGACTGTAGTGATATAACTTAACTCCCATATATAGCATATGTCTGTCTATTGGGGGATACACATGTCAATGACCAGATATCAGTGCTCAGCTGACAGCTGTGCAACAGTAACTGGCACACTCCATACAACAAACTAGTATACTCCAGGAGTCAGCACACTGATTCAGGTCCAATGCATAACCTCACACTGGGGGTTCGTATCAAGGTATTGTATGGGGAACATTATCAACCCATGCACTGCATGCACTGCACGTTACATATCTCAGTGGTAATGCACACTACTCTTACTTAGCATAACCCCACCTACACCACAGTCACATACAGGGTAACACAGCACAACATATGGCAATGTAGTATGTTTGGACCGCAATTCCTCACACATCTGTCTCTGGCCTCACACCAGAGACACACACTGCCATGATAGACAGACAGTCATGGTGAGCAATCACACCATTACGTAACATGCACCCAGTAACTTGCACACTCATTCAACCTCACATAGTTGGTTTGCAATGGGTTCGTGGGTGTGCATTGTGTCCTAGGTAGGTAGTATGCTATTGGCCCGGGACTACAGCAGCATACATTTATGCTACCCTGCCCCTTGTGATACATGTGATGTGATCGTACCTGCTCCTGTCAAACGGTTACACAGGGTGACTCATATGGCATATTACCTATCTGCATAACATTCAGCAGGGGTATGTCTGACATCTACTCATGGGGAGCCTTGCTCCTTCATGCTGTGTGGTTTACTCCAGGGTATGTCTTATCTGTGGGTAGGAATCTGTACCTCCACCTTGTGCCTTTACTGCGATGACAAGGACGACAGACATAGGTCATTTAGGTTTTGGATGTTGTGAGGTGTTACCATGGTTGTTGGACAAATGTCATGGGTGTGACTTAACTATGTATATCCAGCAGTGTTAACCTCTATGTAGGTAGTATGGGTGTGCTCTGTGGTCTTGTCAGTCACTCTGCATAGGTAATGTGTTTGAGTACATTGTCATAGTTTCTTACATATGACTGTGTCCTCCTACATATCTGTAGCTGTCATGGGAGGTACATACCGTGTAGGACATTGTGGAGTGTGGAGGGGTACAGTGACCTACATGTCCATAGCTGACACACCATGTTTGCTGACACATACCATATACAGGTATTACAGGACTAGTGTGGTACTGTGAATATCAGTGGGGAGCCTATTGTACACTTGTTGCCCCTGTTCCCCCCTGACACATGCAGTTGTGGGCAGGGAAGCACATATGTGGTGGCTACTGGTGTAAGTGGTTTGGAATGGGGTATGGTACTCCAGTATCCACACTGGTGTTCACTCCATGTCTTTGTCACCAGGCACCTGTTGCAATACATCTGCACACATGTGCCTCACTCAGTATAGATATAGATATGTAGATATGGTTATGGAGGGAGAGGGGGAGAGAGTGAGAGAGGGGGTGGGACAGACAGAGAGAGATAGTCATATACAGACATATCTGTGGACAGTCAGATCTGTCTGTATATGTATATGTATCTACATATGTCTATATATGTATGTGTGTATTACATATATATGTATGTACATATTCTATCAATCTATATATGTCTATGTATTTCTACATCCCTCTCTATCTATGCATACATATATGCATATTATATCTATCTATATATATATATATATATATATATATATATATATATATATATATATATATATATATACATACGTATATTGATATACATACATATACATATGATAGATATATTTATAAACCGTTTTATTTACACATATGTATATGCACACTAACATACTGGTAAACATCCATTACTGTACAACCTGCATTGTACATTGCACTACAACCTACATTGATATGAGCACATAGTTACCTCCACATACATATGTATGTACAGCCTTCAGTGACAGTTGCAGTATGTCCCCTGCCCTATGCACATCTTCATATACATAGATACAGACCAATAACACATATGGAGGGTTCACAGTATGTAGACTATTATATTACTACTTTACATTACCTGTGTTTGTCACAGTTGATTGCGTTGGCTTTTGGATACTTGGCCTGCTGCTGCTTCTCTTGCCAGCTTCAGTCAGGCTTGGCAGTGATGACAATTTGGTATTGTTGTTTTAAAGGTTTTTTTTTCTCTCTCTCTCTCATATATATATATATATATATATATATATATATATATATATATATATATATATATATATATATATATATACCTCCAGAGGGTGCAATGAAAGTATTGCATGTGTGGACCGGGAGTACTGGATGCTTTTGTAGGTATCTGCACATGTCAATGTGATGGCCTCTGCACCAATTGTTAGCCAGCATTTACTAAGTGCATGCACCCTGTTGTGTAGTGATTGCAGTTCTCACTGTGATTTCAGGACAGTGCTATAAAAAGGTATGTTAGGTAGGCATAGCCCTTTCAGATTTTCAGGGTGGGGACCATGCTGGTATGCTGTGGACACTGTTCTGTGAGTGTAAAGGTTGGTATGTCTCTCATATTTCAGGCTGTGTTGTAGACACTGCAATGCATGTAGTAGTGTAACTGCGTATTCCTGTCTCCAGTTTCCTCTTCTCAGTGTGTATGTACACTGACACCTAAGACTACTAATACTGTGTATATGGGTGTGTGTGCTTTCCTGTGGGAGTTGTGGTGTAACTGGTATATAGCAGTGGCTCTTGCAATTTGTTGCTATGGCTTCAATATTTGGCCTTCACATTCACTCCTTGTATGCCTGCTAGGTGTCTTTACTGTAATGTTTTGCTATGGCTTTCCTATTTTCCATTTACATTCATACCTTGTAATGCTTGCTATATCTGTTTGAACAGCACATACCTATGTGTTTGTTGTGGTAGAGTGGTACTGCATGCAGTGTGGTCTGGCCATGGTGTGTGCCTTGACACTATATTTGTTTTCAAATCAGGGACATCCCTGTAACTCAGTCACAGTTGCTATGTCTGGGCTCTTAACCATTCCAATATGGCAGTGTTTATCCTGCTCTGAGTATGTGTGTGGCTTGCAAGGTGCTACTGTAACATTATTACCTACTAGCTACCAACTGGCATGGCTGTTTCTCTTCACACACTAATATTATACAAATCGACTAAAGTTGGCATTAAATATACATGACATGCTTTGTGTACTAGATTTCCTATATTCCCTTTACATTCATCCCTACTATTGCATGTTATATTTATTGTAGCACAATGTTCTTATATAGCAGTTATGGCTTAGTGGTAAGTCATGCAGACTACTGTTTCTAAGGTCCTGGGTTCAGGACTGACAGTGGGATTTTATTTTGCTTTTGAGCAGACTACAGGCCTTGTCATTCACAGTGACTAAGGCACTTTTAGGCAGTTGTAAGCGGGTTAGCACTGGTTTGCGCAGAGCTCACGCATGCACACTGGTGTTTAGCTTCGTGCACACACGCGTAGCTAAGCGCACGCCCGCTTACAACTGCTTAAAAGTGCTTACTCTTGCGCACACCCGCACTAATTTCTTTGAAAGAAATGAAAATGGGGAGACAGGAAAGTGGTGAAAAAAGGGGTCACAAAGAGGGTAGAACAGTAGGAAAACAAGCTCGGGAATTGCAGGAAGGGTGTAGGAAAGGCCCATAGCTGCCCATTTCTTTATCAGCAACAGCTGTGCATACATGTGTAATTTAGTGTGAAATTTGAAACCTTCCACCCCTGAGAGAGGGGTGAGGACAACAAAATGTATTGTACAGCCAATTGTAATTACCAGTTCACATGTCCAGCAGACATGTCTGCAAAATGGGCAGCTATGTATGGGGCATAATTATTTTTGCGGGAACAGAGTGCCCTTTTTTTTTTTTTCAGGTGAGAGTGGAATGTCAGGTACAGGAAGTAGGTATATGTGGGGGGGTAGGTGGGGGAGGTTAACAGACAAGACAAACAAGACACATACAGGGGCAAAGTATGACACATGTTGGGGGATACACAATTGATGGGGATGGATGTTTGGACATCTCGAGCCCATGAGCCCACAGATGGCAACAGTGGAACTGAGATCCCCACCCATGGGCAGTTGTCACTGTGCCTTCACTGCCCAGGACGGGGCTGTGCTGGGGGCTGTGTAGGATGGGCAGCAGGCACACCCATGAGTTGTGCCACCCGTGCCTCAAGCTGGCATAGGGGTTCAAGCACAGAATGCCTGATCTCGCTATGCACCACAGACCGGACACTTTAGAGGGTGAGTGGATGGTCTCCTCCGGCCACGCTTGCAGAGGGGGGATGAGCCCCATTCCCTGCAGCGCTTATACCCACAGGTGGCACAGGGCCACCGGAGGAGGGTCCGGCCTGGGCACTAGTGCCAGGTGCACTCGCCAGCTGAGGTGGGAGAGCTGGGTCTGCTGGAACCCGCCTTCCCTGTCGTCCTATGTTTAGGAATATTTTATGACATTTTGGGTTAGTAACAAACAATACCATCCAAAATTAGTTGTAACAGCATGCATCAGTAATCCCATTGTCCAAACACCCATGAATTCCAAACATTGAACAGCAAGCATAACACATGCATAATTTGAACAACAGTACACATTCCAACAGCATGCAGGGTTGATTGATGGCAACAGGCCATCAGGTTTGGGTATGTGAACAGGGCACATGCATCAACGTACATAAAAATATGTATGAACCAAAAGGACAAATGTCCAGAGGAATTCATGTGAATACACATACTCATTTGATGTGGAATGGATTATTTGTGAATATAGGGTAGGGTGAATAAATATTTCATTAACAACTTCAACTACCTATATATATGCTGTACATTTTTAGTAGCTGCAGATATATATACCCTACAGGTCTTACTACAGTTTCCTATATGTAACCTTAGGTATGTTGGTGATGGGAATGTGACTGCTACAGTAGTATACATTGCATTTTATTCATACACATTCATATCTGGCTGTGTTCAGCTACAGCATCTTGCTCCATTTGATTTATATGGCTCTAGCCAACTGTGGAAGTTCGGTATTTCATATAACTATACTATCTCTATATTGCAAGGGTACAGCAACATATCAATTTTGTGGGACAGACATTCCAGCTTCAGTACTTTATTACACACATGCCTGTCTCATTCATTTCATCATGTACTGACTGCAGTATACTTTATTCAGGAGTTATTACAACTTTCTTGGTAGATTCATACCTCTGTCTCACACTCTCACTTGTTTTATTTTTACAGTTCAGGATGATACTTAATTCTAGGCTTTATGAACATGTTTTACTTGGTTACAACAATCTTTTCCAACAGACTCACTTGTGTCATGTGTCAGATTTTAAACGGGGATGTTTTGCACACATGTGTTGTACTCAACTTGTTTATCTGTAATTTTCAGCCTGCAGCAGGTTATCTACTATTACAATACAGGTGGAACAGCTCTATTTCAGACTTGTTTCTTTTTTATTTCTGGATTACAGGCTGCATCACTTATCTAATCACACAGTACTTGCAGAATCTCTCTTACACTGTTACTTGAACTTTATTAATACGTGACTACACTGACCTCTTTTACAAGCTGTCCCACTTATATTTTATAACAATTACAGGGAAATAGTTACTAACCTGCCTAGTGGCGCAACCGCACCA
Source organism: Protopterus annectens (assembly GCF_019279795.1). Lineage (NCBI taxonomy): Eukaryota > Metazoa > Chordata > Ceratodontiformes > Protopteridae > Protopterus > Protopterus annectens. The sequence continues at coordinate 124,939,619 of NC_056731.1, read as the reverse complement.
GCCTATCAGCATAGGCTTGACGATTCGCAGACCGCACACCTCCAGCTGTAATATAAATGAAGTAATATTGGAATATACATCTCCATCATATCAGCTAGGATAATTTCTTACATACATAATTACATGTAACTTACTCAGTAGTGGGGCATTGGGCATTTGCCGGGCCTCCTGGATCCAACGGGTCAGTTGGTCCTGCTTCCATCTCTTCAGATCCGCATGGTGATGATGGACCTGTTCACCAGTCCTTGGTATTCCTGTGGCACTGGTGAGATCATGTGCCAACCGGTCCCACACCTCAGCCTTGTACGCTCCCCACAGGACCTGGCCCTGCATGAGTTGAGTCTCATGATCATGGACAAGGAGCCAAACCATATATTTGGACTCCTCAGCGCCCCACCTCTGTGCTTGGAAGCAACTACCTTCTCCTACACCTGACATCCTGACTGCACGTTGGTTCCACAATCAGTTATGCTGTGTATTCCCGCCTATGGGGCTTATATATGCCGTTTTCCCCGCACTTATCTGTGATTGGCCATTTTGGAAATGTATCAGCTTCACAATATCTGCTTTGTCATGCTTCTCTTTCCATTCCTTCCTATATATAAGCTAATACTGCATTTTAAAGAGCAACTGTCATGGCTTAGTGGTTCAGTGCTTTGACTATGGTGCATGGTACCCTGAGTTCGAGCCTGGCCATTTTATTTTATGACTGTCTATACAGGCTAGGAGGTGTGTCTGTGTAAAGGCAGTTTTGATACAGCTTGCTCAACGTTGCCCGCCTGTAAGCTTGTTTGCGCGGTGCGCAGATCTGCGCAAATGTGTTACGCTGGTTTATGCGTCGTTTGGCTATCAGCATGCATATTACGCTCAGCTCAGCTACAGGCAGCATGTTAAAGTGCTGCTCAACCCTGGGTACTCTGTTTACACCTGTTAAACCACTGCTCACCTACGGGCAGACATACTCAGCTTGTTAGTACGTAGTTCAGCTATGGGCACTTCTGACATATTTTTATCTTTTATTGTCTCACATTTCTTCAAAATACATGGCCCATTTCATTACATTTTACATAAAAAATAATTATATATCTGTACATATATGTCAGGGGATTGTTTTGTGCTTATTTCACTGAAAAAAAAATTGATGTTGTTGGGGCTCGAACCGTGCCTGCCTCCTCTTCAGCCGACATCTCTACCGCTACGCTATTGCTTCTTGGCTTACTTTGCATATTTAGAACTTATATGCTTTTCCACTGACTGCTAACTGTGGCTAAGCGAAGGGCACACCCGCGCAAATGAGCGCAATTACGGGCAAACATTTTTAAAACTTGCAAAAAAAAATTAACTTTTTATTTTTACATTTTATATGTTTATAGTCTGTGGGGGCATGTGTTGTGTTGTGTTTGTTGACATTTACATGGACTCGCTCGTGGGTGTTTACTTTCGGGACTGTGACTCTTCTGGGGGCGTGCCCGTTTGCATGACTCGCCCTGTGGACACGCCCCCTACTTTCTTACACGGACTGTATTAGCCTTAGGTGTGAGTCAGCATGCTCTCATGAATATGCATGGCATGCTGACATCACTCCATTTAACTGCAGCCTCCGTGTAAGACTTGTAACTCTTACATGGAGGCTTCGTGAATCCTGCCCATGGTATTTGAAAGAGAGCACATTTTCAGTGCTTTGTTTGATGCAAGTAAGTAGTGCTGCTAGGATGGGTATTTTTAAAGTTTTTGTGGCACACTAAAACCATCAATTTATTTTGTATTTATTTATTTATTGTATTCAGAGTAACTTACTAATTATGTAGCCAAATAAAGAGTTGGTCTAGCATTACTTGCAGGTTGTCAACAACTGTTTTGTTGTCAAGAGTGGATTCAAATAATGAGGGTCACCTGAATGTAGACTTAATTTAGACAGTTTGAAATATAGTTAGGCAATGCCTTGCCACTCAGTTATGAATCAGCATACTGCCATTGCATTGGTCACCACATTGTAATATTCTTGTCTGTAGCTTATGTGCTGTTAAACTATTACTTTATTGAACATTGCTTGGATTATTATACCGTGGCATCAACATCTGCTGTTCGACTGACCTTATATTATTGCCCTGCTGTGTACTGCTGTACTGTCTTGAGCTGTACTTTGCTGTACTGTACTGAGCTAAATTGACTAGCACAGTATTTTACAGTACCATATTTTACTATATTGTGCAATATTGTCCAGGATTGCACTGTTCTGTACCTATTTCCCCTGTTACCTTATATATTATGCAGCTAAATGCACTGTGATATAGTATATTGCGTTGTACAATTTTTGCACTGTTTTTGCACTTATTTTCACTGTATCCTTGTATGTCATACAGCTAAATACACTGTTCTATATTATATTGTGTTGCACAGGTTTTGCACTGTGTGTACTACTTCACTGTCCATTTATAAATGACATAGCTCCTTACTGCCTTCTAGTTAGACCAAGGGTCATCAGATTTATTAAGGTTGCTTAATGTATGTCACCTAGTATACCTAAATAAACAATCACTGTTTATCATAAACAGGTGAACTCATAGCACCCAGTCTGTTTGCCACATTTATTGTAGCCTTCTATCACTGCGTGTTGTGAGGCATGCTTGTTGACAACCATATGCTATTGCCAAAAAAAAACATGTGTGAGTGGTATAAAAATGCTTTTTACAACTGGAGGTGAACTTCTCATACACATTGTTTATTGTATACATTGCAAAACAAACATAAAACCTTCCTATGTTGCGAAGGTCCAAAACTCACTTCCAATTCTGCAAAAACGTCCTAGATGTGGCACTGTAGAAGTTTGCATCACAGCTAACCATCAGCATCACACTAAAACCCATTCCATGCCACATATACCTTCTTTTTCAATCACAACAGGTAGGAATCACCAGAGTGGTTTGGCAAAGCCCTTCAGCCTAGAAGACCATTCTAGCCCTCACGGTAATATACTTGTCATAGGTGACTTTATGGTTTGATACACAAGTACACCACAAGTCTGTAGCAAAGACACAGGACAACAGTCTGCTGCCACTCATGTGCTAGAACCCACCATATCATCAGGGCAATTAAATCATGATACCGCAAGTATGAATATGAAGATACTGGAGTCCACCTTATCACGAGGGTTCTCAAGTCCCTTCACCCCTATTATAAATATGAAGATGCAAGAATCCATCATATTACCAGGGCATTTGAGTCCTTTTATCCCAAGTATGAATAGGAAGATTTCAGAATCCACTATATCACCAGGGCACTCAAGTTTCTTCACAACAAGCATGAATTTGAAGATGCTAGAATTAACTATATCACCAAGGCACTCAAGTCTCTTCATCCCAAGTATGACTATGACATGGGAAATGCTTATTTGCATGTGAATACCTTGCAATGATCCTCATTAAATTGTATGAAAGGGGACGGGATGGAGTTCTCAGAGTATATCTCTAAGGCTAGAAATTAACTAGATTTAAGCAGTATCCTATCCTTACTGAGAATGATGACAAAATATAATTAAAATATGACTAAACTCTAACAACTGGATATGTCACTAATGTCAGTCTGGAAGGGTTCAATGTGTGTGCCACCCTGGAGGAAGATAGAAGGCACACAGTCTCACTTTTTTCAATGAGGATGACCTGTATCTTTCTCAATAGGGCTTTTTCATACTGACTAGACATCCCCTACTGCAAAGTGCCTTTTATAGTAAATGTCAGCTTATTCAGACTGCCGATCCAGAAACTATAAATTCAACTCTGGCAAACATCAATGTGACATTGCTGAATGGTAGGGGGATAAATAAGAAAATGCTCTCCTTTGAGGCTTTCATAATGCTAGAAAATGAGGATAGTTGTGTTTTCACTAAAACCTATTTCCTGTTTACTGGGTTTTCCTTCCTGCCACTTGTTTAAGTCTGCAAACCTAGACAGCAGTAATGTAGTATGCCTGTCTTCACCTGCAACCATCATCTCTAGTCAAATTGAAAGATAACCAGCATATCCCAATATAAACAAATAAGACCTCATCCTGTCCAACTACTGAACCCCATCTATGACACCTACAAAATAGGAAGTAGTAGAACCCTGCTCTATTAATGCAAACACAGTCTTTCTAAGGGCATTTCCTACCCCCTCCATAAACTGGCATACCATCACATCTAGAAATAAACTACACATTTCTTCCATGACTTTATCTCATTTGATCAAATAGTACCTTCCACCATTACTGACGCCAACGTAGTTGATTTGGTTTTCACCAACACAGCCCCTGTCAGATACTTACCACTGTAATCCCCTTACTGGTCAAGTCAGATCATAATGTTGTTTTATTAACCATATAAATCAAGCACAGGTCTATGACAAACTCAAATGGGTATGGTCTGAAGCATGGGTGAATATTTGACCTGGAGTTTCTACCTGGCTGTTGACATCTTATGGAATAAGTGCATGTAAAATTATCATAACTATAGTGCATACTGTGAAATGAAAGTAACAAGAGAGCTGAATCATAATGATACCAATCCATAAGACTTCAAATATAGTCCTGCTGAAAATGCTGATGATGGTAGAGGAGGAAACAAGGTAGCTGATGGCATGATTTCTAAAGCAATAGAGCTCAATTATTTAGAAAATTAAGCTATAGATTTGGATGTGGTGTAAGTGCATAAAAGAACAATATGACAACAACAAGATGAAAAAAAAATTGCTTCTGTAACATAAATGAGTTGTATATCACAGCAAAAGATCTAGAAAACAGGTTGAGGAGAGGCAATCTCTGTATAGCAGGGACTGGCGATAGTGTTATGGATAAGACTTTGTTTAAGTTTTTTCATGGAAAGCTCTTACCCTGTATTACTGTCAGTTTGACTGGGAGGTGAATTGCATTCATAAAGTGAGCAAATACTCAGATGTTGACAGAAAGGCACATCATGGGCTTTGCAAATGTACATTCTTTCTATGATTAAGAATGATTTCTGCACACATCATTTATTTATTTATTTTGTTAGTTAGTTATTTATTTGTCTTTGTTTACCGGGAAAGTCTGACTGGGTAATATCCATTTTCAGCAGAGCCCTGGGAAGAAAAGCTCCATTTGCTAACACTGCATTATACTAAGTTCCAGTTAAACATAGAGCACTTACATTTCTATTTACATTTATACACAAACACTAATTACATTTACACGTTCTAAGATTTTACAGTGGTGGAAGGTATCAAACAGAAAACTCATGAGCAAATTAGTGGATTGTACAGGCAGAAGTTATGTATAAAAATTGTAATTTGTTATATTGTTTTAAAGAAAAAAGAATGTCAGTTAGGACTTACCATGATAACTCCTGGAAAGAATGTTTGAAGTGTAAGGCAGTTAGATCATCATTGAAAAATATGGGCATCCAAACATATCTTTTTATACAGTATAGTTGATGTTGGTGGTAAATGGTCAGCAGAGGGGGTTTCATTCCCTATAGAAGGTTGAAGAACTAGCTTGTGACTTGCAGGTTGTGCAGGTAAATAGGTGGATTATCCACAGTGTAGTTTACTAGGGCAGAAATGCCTCAACAGACACTTCAGGACAAGTCCTGTTCACCAGGTGGAGAAGAAAAGGAATGGAATGTCTGTCATCAATGCAGTCGTGTGGAGGGAGATCAAAGTGCTTCTTTCCATCAAAGCTGCCAAGAAATCCTGTGATATGAGAAACACAGGTCCTTCAGAAGGAAGATGTGGCTGTTGAAATGCCAGCTAGAAAGGGTCATTAGGATAAGAGTATAGAACTTTTGATGCATTAGGAGACACATGCGGAAGCAGGTAAGAAGGTTACTGGTCCTTTTACCCTATATGCAAGCTCAGGGAGGAGACACAGGGTCCAGAAGGCTCACTCACTCAGGCACTGTCCGGATCAGATCAGGTAGGCATCCTGCAGTCTCATAAGCCATTTTAAAGACCATCAAGTTGTAGAAAGATTTGTGAGAGGTAGAACTGAGGAAGAAAGATCTATGCAGTACCCTCTTATGTACCATCTGAGAAAACATCCTTCAAATATATGGGTTAAAAAGTCTGCAAAGCACTGACAAGTGTGACCTGGCACTCTATAAATGTATGATCGTTTTAAGATTGATTTGTCAGAGAATATATGATGAGGAAAAATTAATAGGTATTCTTTTCTGAAATTAACATAATCTGTACTATAGAGCACTGATTATCTAACTTTTATCATATTAATTGCAAGGAGCTTTAAAATGCTGCATATTCTCTTTAGAATAAATATTTTCCTTGTCACAGCTATCCACCCAGCGATGTGAACACTGGTTCTAGATGATTGTCACTGCTGAAATTATACCCTGATCCTATGTGAGGTCAGTTTTTTCCCTTCTGAAACTGCAGTACCACGTCCTCTGAGCAGTGTGCTCCCCACTCTACTAGGCAAATCCCCCTCATCCTGCAAGCCATTTCTCCTCTCACTTACAATCTATAGCTTATAAGTCTTACCACTGAAACCATCGGACAATGGATAACCTGACCAGATTTATTTTACTAGTATATTAATCTGCTAAGCAAATCCCCCTCATCCTGCAAGATACTTCTCCTCTTACCCACACTCTACAGCTTCTAAATCTCACCACTGAAGCCATTGGACAATGGATAACCTGTCCAGATTTATTTACTAGTATATTAAGTATGTTTTTCAGTTATTATTAGCTGAAACTGCATTACTGGTAAATAATAAGTGGCGTGCACACCTAGTCTTGGGCTCATTAATCCTGGTCCCCCCCTTCCCCGGTTCACCTGATCCCCTTAGTATAAAATAACTTCTAATTGCAAACTATCTGCAGTCCTCAAACGGACTTACCTCCCAATAAAAATTACTTAAAAATGGCTGTCTTACTTGTATTCTACCCTCAACTGACTCTATCTCTGCGTGCTATTTAGAAAAGGTATCCTGCATGGTTCAGGTTAAAATTACCTTAAAAAAGTAATATTGCAGCTAGTGCATTGCACTGACTTGTTTTTTTTTTCTGACAGGTTCTGGCAGACGCAGTCTGCAGGCTTGGTTCTCTCTATACAGAACTAAAACAGCAAAAATGACATCACTGCTGATTGGCTAGTAGTCTCTCCACACCCCACCCCCTCAAATCTACTCTTGAGTCAGAGGTTATGAATTGTTGTTCCCTCGCCTGGAGCTGTTTTTAAAAAATACCATCTGGAACTGCAGCATCACATCCCCTGCATGATGTGATCACCATGTAAGCTGTATTCTACTAAAACATTTTGTAACACTACCATTATCGAGCTTCTGTGTATGTACATATAGTACAGTTGGTGCCTCAATTAATTTCGACTGCTTATCAGAGTCTATTGCATTGTAATTGCTGTTTTTTTTTTTCTTTTTTTTTTCAATACGTGAATGCATGAATCTCTATTCCTGGCCAATATATACATATTATATAAGATCTGCATTTTCTCTGCTAATTTTACAGATACTGATCTAATTTATCACAGATGTTATGGAATTTAAAAAATGTTGTTCATAGGGTAAACAGGCCTCTAACTTTGTGTACTGCTGTGTAGAGATGGTGTTCCCTTTTTCTTGAGTATGTGACCACTAGAACTCTTATATTCTAAAGATTATAGCTAAGTAGTATGTGTCACTCTTAAGTTTCAAAGACTCTCTTTTGTGTAAAGTTTGTTTTCCATACCTACTTAGCACGAGGGTTAAATAAGATCATGGCATGTTCTGGTACCTGCAATCAATACATTTGCATGTTCATGGATGCTCATGCACTGCTCTGTTTAGCTATTTTAACTGCATTTTTACAGAATGCCTAACTCTTGCACCATATAATGGTCAAGTTGAGCTTGTGTTTCTTTACCTCATAGGAGCTATATCAAATGTAACTAACTATATTATCATTGTAATATTCCCTTGTGGAAATTACAATATTAGTTTTGGTAAGTTGTTCTTCTAGAAGCATGCCTGGTATTACTTATTTATCCTTAACCATAACCCTTTATTTTTTGTCTTTTTATCTCCAGTCTATGAGACAAATCCCCCTTGTACTGCAAGCCGTTTCTCACCTAAGCTACACTCTACAGCTCCTAAATCTCACCGCTGAAGCCATCAGACAATGGATAACATGCCCAGATTTATTTTACAAGTATATTAATCTGCTAGACAAATCCTCTGTGTCCTGAAAGCCATTTCTCCTCTCACCTACACTCTACAGCTTCTAAATCTCAACACTGAAACCACTGGGCAATGGATAACCTGCCCAGATTTATTTTACTAGTATATTAAGTGCATCTTTCAGTTATTATTAGCCAAAATAGCATTTCTGGGAAATAACAAGTGGTGTGCACACCGAGCCTTGGGCTCATTATTCTTGCCCCCCCCCCCCCCAGCTCACCTGAGCATCTTAGTGTAAAATAACCTCTAATTGAAAATGATCTGCAGTCCTCTAACAGATTTTCCTCCCAACAGAAATAACTTAAAAACACCTATCTTACTAGTATTCTTCCCTCAACTGATCTATCCCTACACGCTACCTAGAAAAGGTACCCTACATGGTTCTGGTAAAGATTACCTTAAAAAAGTAACATCGCTGCTCATGCATTGCATTGACCTGTTTTCTTCTGATTGGTTCTGTCAGACACACTCTTTGAGCCTGGTTCTAACTGGTCCATTCCCCTCACTAAACTTGGGCTCACACTGTTCCCCTACCCTACCCCCAATTCCCACACACCCCCACATACTCTACATTTCTACCCTATCTACCTTGACCCAATCCCTAATCCCTTCCCTTTAACTCCCTCCAATCAATATTAAACTTCTCCAAACCTACCACTACCACTTCCTCCTTCCAGTAGCTCCAGTTTCACTAAACCACCCTCAAACAATACTGCACAAACTCACGACTGCTCCTCAATCATGATACTCATTTGCATTATTACTCCTCTTCTTCTGCTACTCCAACTCCTCAACTCACATCATGCTTCACTAACTCAAATAAACTCACCCCACTCTCTCTCACCTACAAAACATACTAGAAACTCCCCTGTCACTCTCAGTAGCTCCTACACTATTTAACTCTGCCAACACACTCTTTCACAAAACTAAATTAACCCTATACTCCTCCTAAAAGTGAAAAACAAATATCTCACCTACCACACCATTCTTTCACTCACTAAACTCTCTCAAAACCTACTACTTTTAGGTGATATTCACCCCATACCAGCTCCCAACACCTCACTTCCACCTCCTCCTACCCACCTTATACCTCCACCTTCTCCTTTTCTCTCCCCTCCAACAACCCCTTCTCACCCTGCCACTAACTTTAAATGCTTAACCATACTATCTATGAATATCCACAGCATCCTTAACAAAAATTTGTGAATTCCACTCATGGATAGTTCAGATCACTCCAGACATAGTAAGTTCTCAGAAACCTGGCTCAAAGCCCAAATCACAGACACCAAAATCATACGTCCTGGATACAATATTTTCCACCCAACAGAGCCCACAAAAAAGGAGTTGACATTGCCATGCCCCACTTCAATCTACTCCACCTGTCCCCACTGTCTATCTCACACCCTACCTTTCACCCAGCTAAATTACTTATTAATTGCAAACTAAACTATTATAAAAAAACTCACAACTGCTGCTATTTAAATTCAATCTGGAAATAATATCCACATCCTAGAACAAGTTATATCCTGGATTACCCAAACTGTCACTCATGAAACAATAATCCTGGGTGATGTTAACATAGAATGGAATACTCTAAATACTGACTCCCCCAGCTGTAGCTTGAATCTTCATGGCTTCATACAACTAATCACTACCCATACCTGCCTCAACAAACCAACCAATTCAAATGTTATTCTAGACTGGATCCTGGCATCTAACCCAGACCTATGCCATAACCCTAGCATGTTGCAAGATATGTTAAATGACCACCTGACAACCTCTGTCCAAAGATTCTCCCTTTGTTAAATAGAAATCACCAGTTCAGAGACTGTCATAAACGTTCAAACTTTAACCCCTCTGAATTTAACAACTGACTCTCCTCAATAAACCGATACTTACTAGTTGACTTACCATTGGATGAGACCATCCTCAAATTCAACCAGATCTTTCTAGACATTCTCAACTTCCTTGCATCTCCCCAGGAAAATCAGAGTGAAATTTTCCATTGCTCTCTGGCTTTCACAATCCACTCAATCGCTCATGCATAAAAGAGATATTACTTGGAAAAACTGGGTAAAAATCAAATCTCATCTTAACCTCCAAACCTATAAAGAACTCAGGAAACTTACCAAAGACATGTTACCTATGATAAAAAAAACTTCTATCAAAAGCCTCTAGTAAATCACCACAACAACCCCCCAAACTTTTGGAATACAATCACAACATTGTCCACCAAGTACCCCCAAGTACACCCAGCCTCTGCCCAAATAACTCTCCACTAGAAACGGCTACCATTCTAAACTTTTATTTCATCGACTTCATCTGCAAACTAACCCAAAATATTTTCACCTGAGCCCCTATACTATACCCCCTTAACATTTTCTTCTTCAAAACTCCACAATAACTCCTTCTCACTTAAACCAGTCCAAACTGCCTATATACTAAATACTTGAACTTTGGCCGGCTAAGATCTGCCTGCAATCAACTGGGCATATAAGTGAATTTAAGTACACTTTATCTGCACTTTTTCATATAGTACTGCATTTTATGTGTTTTTGCTATTACTGAATATTAATTGAACTGAAAATTGTGGCTCTCTGTCTATATAGAGATCTTGTAGAAGTGTAGCCACTGATAGCAGTGGGGGTAGTTTCACTTTGATAGTCTGTACTTCAGCTGAGGGGCTGTCCTGCCTTATATAAGTGGTACATTTTGTTTTTGTTCTGCTAAATACTTGAGCTTTGGCTGGCTCAGATCTGCCTGCAATCAACTGGACATATAAGTAAATTTAAGTACACTTTTATCTGCACTTTTTTCATATAGTACTGCATTTTATGTGTTTTTGTTATTACTGAATATTAAATGAACTGAAAATTGTGGCTCTCTGTCTCTACAGTTAGTTCCCACCCCCGGTCCCTGTTCTTTTTTTGGTGTTAATCTTGGTGGCTTTGAAACTGCATGCCCCTCTTATAAATTTGTATTTGGATACTCCTTCTGGGCCCATTTCATTTGCTCAGTCAGCTGAGTGCATTGAGGTCATATTCTGATTTCAGGCACTCTTACTGTGTACAAAGAGAGCATTTGGGAAGAAAAAAAATGTCTAAGTTTGTTTCCTGCCTTTCCTGTAAGTACTCTAGTCCACATACATATTTGCTGTATCCAGGACTATTTGTAAGCTTCTGAGCCCCCAAACCTTTATGTGTTGGAGAGAAGCCTTCTAGCTTAATTTTGTTTCTTAGAACTAGCCACTTTTTTAGTTTCAGCACTCAAATCTGTTTTTTTGAGCTCAGCACTTGTTCAGAACTTGTTGTAAGCACTAAATAAGCTACAAATTACTACAGCACTCAACTTTCCCCACTTGTCTAGAGGAAAGCAGTTTTTAGTACTTAATAAATAAGCACCTATCCAGGCATGTCTAAGGGTCAGCTCCCGGTGTTTTCTCCTGTCTACCTGATTAATCTGGGCATCTTGGGGCACTGCAGCAATTGCCTCATGTACACAGACAACCCTCTCCTCCTACCACCCAACACTACAACCTGTGAGAGATGCACTTACATAGCCAAACTGAAAGCAAAGCTATCTGCACCCAAGACTGGAAAAGACAGTGAAGAGGGGAAGGTAAACAATTGCACCACACCACACTCATCACATAGTCCCTCAAAATCTACATAACCAAAACACACACATAGAAATGCAAAACACACACCTACATTCATGGAGGCTCTCAATAAAAACCTGCCCAAGCAAGAGGGACCTCCAAAGCTGAAACGGAAGCAAACTCCATCCCCCAACACGACCCAAATGGCACATAGCGTATAATCTCAGTGTGCCACTCAACCACAGCCCATAATGCATAACAACGTACCCAACACTCTAATCATAGGTGACTCTATAGTCAGGCACACTGATGTTCCATTCACCAGGCTAAACAAGGAGAAAGTTACTGTCAGCTGCCTGTCGGGTGCCAGGATCCGCCACATAATGCATGCCCTCAGGTCACTCCACAACAAGTACAAATATGACTCTGTCATTGTCCATGTTGGTGTGAATGACCTGAAATGTACCTCCCCTGGACTACATGAAAAGAGACACGGAGGAGCTCTCTGATCTTGTAGCCCAGGCAGGTATGACCCTAGCCCTTAGTAGCATCCTGCCATCACCCAGAATGATACCACAGTACAAGGATAAAATGACTGACTTCAACAACTGGCTATGCTTCTGGTGTCATTCTAAGCAGATCCAGTATTTGTCTGCCTGGGATGACATGATCGACAGACCATGATGCTTTGCCAGAGTTGGCCTGCACCTGTAGCCCTTGGGATTCCGGATAATGGCTAAGGCTCTTGCCACTCCTATAGTGCCTTTTTTAGGCAAGGTTCAAATGACAAATTCACCACTGTAAAAGGTACAAGCAAGCAAAATCTGAGGATAATGCTACTCAATGCTAGAAGTCTAAACCTCAAAATGCACTCACTCGAGGCACTCCTTAAAATGGAGAACATCACCATCTCTGCAGTGACAGAGACCTGGTTTAAAGCTCCAGAGAGCACCCCTGCATTACCAGGCTATAATTCATACCACACCTTTCGGCCACCTAACCCAGACAAAGCACTAAAGGTGGAGGTGTGTCCATATTCATCAAGGATGTCCACACCTCCAGGCTAGTTGCACAGCATAATGCATCTGAGATTATCCAAGTGCAACTAACTCTGGGCAAGACCGCGATCCAAATTGTAGCTTGCTACAGACCCACCACCATGCCCCAGGATTCCCACTCCTCATTTCTTGATACACTGGAAAATATTAGGGTACAACCCAACACCCTAATAATGGGGGATTTCAACTACCCCACCATTAACTGGGAAAACTACTCATGTACCAACTATTTTGCTCAACATTTTCTGGAATTTATAAATTCCAACGCCTTGGATCAACTTATTCATACCCCCACCAGAGGCAGCAATATCCTAGACCTGGTCATTACCGACATGGGTGACCGGTTTTCCAAACCTAAGGTCAATTCCTTGTTGGTCAGATCCGACCACAAGCTAATCACCCTAGACATCCACATCCCGCCCCCAACCCCCATTAGGGAAACCACCATAAAAAACTTCACATTTCTTAAGACAGAAGTGGCAAACTTCATGACACCCATGCAGACAGACAATAGAGGTACGACTGCTGAATCCTACACAAACACATTTTATAAGCACTTACATGAGTGCATGGATCATGCTATCCCTAACAGAACCAAGATGCTATCCTTAAAAAAAAGGAAGCCAATCTGGTGGTCCTCTGCCATAAACAAACTCTAAAACAGAAGAAAGAAACTGTTGCAAAAACAGAACAAAATCCCATGACTGGAGGAGCACCCTGGTCAGCCTCAGTAAGAAGCTGAGATCCCTCATAAAATCCTCCAAAGGTAATTACAAAAACAAAATTGCCACTGACTCTAAAGACAACCACAAAGCATTCTATAGCGATGTAAGAATCTCAATGACAACACTCAGATCTGCTCTGAGTTACAGCACAATGGCACTAAATATACAGAACCAAATGATATTGCCAACATCCTGGCAGATAGGTTCAGTGCTAACGTTACCCCCCTCTCACCCCCCTAGAAATCCCATCTCTATACTGGAAGAATGCAACGTTCCTGTAATCATGGCTGCACAGGTAATAAAACACACTCTGCAAAGCCAAGAACACAGCATCAATGGGACCTGACAATATCTCAGGCTGCGTTCTACATGAACTACAGAATGTACTGGCACCCCACCTAAGTACCATGTTCAATCATAGCCTCACCTCAGGCTTTGTGCCCACTGAATGGCGTACCACGATGGTTATCCCACTCCACAAAGGGGGAGCCATGATGGACCCCGGGAACTACTGCCCGATTAGCCTGACGAGCCTGGTCTGCAAGGCCATGGAACGTATCATCATGGAACTCATAAACAAAGACATTGGTAATCTCCAAACTCTGGACCCCACCCAGTTTGGGTTTGTAAAAGGCAGATCATATTTCTTAAACCTGATAGACTTCTTTGAAGCAGTCACCAAAGCCATTGATGAGGGTAAGGTGGTTCACACAGCCTATCTCGATCTCGCCAAAGCTTTCAATATCATCCCCCACTCTGGAATTATAGATAAACTCACTAAACTAGGTATAAATCCCTATGTCACAAGATGGGTTGCCAACTGGCTCATGGACAGAACCCACACTGTGAAAGTAGCAGACTCCAAATCCGACTTCAGACCAGTAACAAGTGGAGTACCACAAGGTTCAGTCCTGGGTCCTCTCCTGTTTGGTATCTACTTCTCTGAAATGCAGGCTGACACAGAAGGTCTTTGGCTAATGAAGTTTGCAGATGACTGCAAACTGGGAGCCATAATCGAAACTCCTAACGATGTGGGCATCCTACAAAAGGGCCTCACTGAGACAGATGCCTGGTTTCCAAGCATGGCCTGAAGCTCAATGCCAAAAAGTGCATTGTTATCCCCTTTGGTAATAACTCTGTATCCATGAACTACCACATAATTGGTAGTATACTTAACACTGAAAGTGTGATAAGTGACCTTGGGACACAGGTGAACAGTAGTCTCTCATTTGATAATCACATCATCACAGTGGTCAGGAAATCCTTCTACGTGGCACACCTCATCACAAAAGGTTTCTCATCCAGAAAAAAAGAGGTCATTGTTCCCCTCTATTCATCACTCATTAGACCCATTATAGAGTACAGCACCCCTTTTGGTATGTATCTCACAAGACATCTACAACAACTGGAGAGGCCACAGAAATACCTCACAAAGAGGATTACTGGCCTCAAACAGATACCCTACTCAGACCATCTCAAAAAACTCCAGCTTTACTCCGTCGCATATCGCCTACTCAGAGGCGATCTCTGCCTAACATACAAAGCTATGTCAAACCCAGAGCTGTTGGACATGTTTCACTTAAAGAAATCCCAATCCCTCCGAATTACACTCTGTAGTGACCTAAACCTTGTCACCACAATAAACAGAACATGCTGGAAGGATAGATTCCTGTCATAGAGACTTCTCATACTCTGGAAAAGACTACCTATCTATGTCAAACAGAACTCCTCATTACCACTCTTTAAGAAAAATATTGATGATTGGATGGGAAATAGGAAATTCACCCCGGGATCACTTCTGTGGCTCTGCTCGACAGGGGCACAAGAAAATAATTTTCTTGGGTGGCGAAAGCCAAGGTACCTTTTTGGCTAGACATATATAGGCCCTAGGGCCACTAGCCTAGTACTTACCTATGAACCCATATAAAAACTTTACTTAGTAAACTAAAGCCCTACTACCCTCTGCTGATAGCCTTCCATCTCTCTTCTTAAAATATGCTGCTATCTCCATAGTATTTCCAGTCTCTATTCTTGTAAATAAATCCATACAAGAAGCTACTGTCCCTGTTATCTGGAAGAAATCCTACATTATACCAGTACAGAAAGGTGGCCACTCCACTGACTCCTCCAACTACAAATCCATAGCTATCCTATCACCCCTATCCAAAATTCTTGAAAGATGCATCCATAAGTAACTATTAGATGATCTTCTCCAGAAATATCTTCTCACTAAAACTCAACATGGATTCTGCCCAAACCATAGCACAACAACAGCCTTAATTTCATTCTCTCATGCTATCTCCAAAGCAAGAGACAACAATAAACGCGTCTCTTATCTATTCCTTGACCTCTCTAAAACATTTGATGCTGTCTCCCACTCCAAACTCCTAGACAATCTATCTGACCTCAGTCTGACCAACCCTACTCTTATCTAGTTCTCCAGCTACCTTTCCAATAGGTTTCAGTCCGTTAGATGGCTAACATCCTCCTCACCATTCCTCCCTGTTAAAATGGGGGTACCCCAGGGCTCTATCATTGGCCCACTTCTTTTCAACATCCTCACTAACAATCTCTATACCTGCTGCCCTCACTACCCCTCATCCAATATGCAGATTACTCCACAATTATCTCCACATCTGACAATCTTACTCACCTATAAACTTTAACCGAAAACTATTTCAAATCTGTCAAAATATGGTTAATAAATAACCAACTCTTAATCAATCCAAAAATAAAGAAACAAACTCTTATTTCTTCCAAATTCCCTCAGCTATCTCAAAGTGACCTTTACTATCACATCTCTAATCAACACAACTATGAAGGTTGAAACTCACACAAAGCTCCTTGGTGCCACTATCAACGATCAATTAAAGTTTGATCTGCATGTCCAAAACTGTATAAAAAATATCAAAAACTCAGCTTATTACATAGGAATAAAAAATTCCTCTCTGAAGAATCTGGACTTTCAAGGGCCCATGCCTACCTCCTCCCGTGTCTATGCTATGCCTCTCTCATCTTAACCAAATTGCACTCCACACTCAAATCTAAACTTGATCTCACATATAACAAAATTGTCAGGCTTGCTGCAGACCAGCCATACAACTCACACCACTGCCTCTCACTAAAAGCATTAAACTGGTTAGAACTCCCACAACAGCTACTGCTTACCCAGTTGCTCCTTACCTACCCTATACTTAGCAAACCCTCCTCCTGCCCCACCATCTTGCTCCTCCTTACCTTCTATATTCCCAAACCCAGTTTTCATAGCTCTGAGCAACACCTCCTCAAAGTTTACAAGCCCAGTGGAACTACTGGCTAACTTCTTTACAGTTACTCTATTGTCCCAGCCTGGAACAACATCCCACTGAGCATCAGAACCATAAACAACATCAACATCTCTAAAAAACCATTAAAAGACACTCTGCCGAAGGTGTGGAGCTGTCCATGTCAAAGTCCCACATAACTCCCTGCCACACCCTTTTCAACTACCAAGTGTACTGTTCCTCCACATTTGTATCCTGCCTGTACAAGTCAATGCACTATCTTAATAACTAGCCTCTCCTCATTGCTGTCATCAAAAATGTAATTTTTAGTTGCTTATTGTATTTTTGATTATACTTCTAACTAACTAAATTGCATATTTGCCTACTGTACCTGAGATGTTATTAGCACCTAAATGTCTTGTACCGTAAACTTTTATTCAAGTGTATATAAAATGGCTTACTTGTAAGTTACTGTATTTGTATGGAGCTTTTCTCCCCAGGCCTTCACTGAAAATGGGCAATAGTTCAGTTGAACTAACCTGGTTAACAAATGTAAAAATAAAATAAATAAATAAGGTGTAAAAAATGGGAAAAATGAATTATGAACAGATGGATGGATTCTATTATTGTGTAAACTTTTCCTAAATATTATTTGGAATACTGGTGAAATATATAAATTTTGACATTGCTATTTCATATGACAGCTGCAATTCTGAATGTTCTGTTTCTTGAGACTTTGAATAAATTAAGTAATATCATGTATTTCTCTGGTAGTCAAGGATGATTGAAGCCATTATATATTTTCTCATTTCTCACAGGGATGTTGTACGAATTGCATTTTGTATTTCCATGAAGAGTTTTTGAATGAGGATTTAGGAAGAAGATATCTGACAGTAGGGATAAGAATAGGTAATTCATTTTGGAAAGTGGGCAGTGTCTCTGGCTCCATTACAAGCAACTTACACATGGCATATAAACAATTAACTAGATGGGGTCACTTTAATGTAACAGTAAATCTGGAATTATGCAGAAGGTATGACAAACTAGAATTATACAGAAGGGGCAGGGCAGTCATCCTAGAATGGGAAAAGCAGGAAGTACAGGTGGATATTTGGAGGAGAAACCCAGAACATTGAGAATATATATTTTTATGGCTTTAACTCAGCCTGGTATGACATGCTCGACAAGCCACGTTGCTTTGCTAGGGACGGCTTGCACCTGTCACCACTGGGCTTTCGGATATTGGCAAAGGCACTTGCCACCCCCATAGTGCCTTTTTTAGGCAAGGCTCAAAAGTCAAACCCACCCCCATAGACAGCACAAGGAACAAGAAACTAAGGGTAATGCTGCTTAATGCCAGAAGTCTTAACCTCAAGATGCATGCACTCGAAGCTCTCCTCAGTATGGAGAACATCGATATCTGTGCAGTGAAAGAAATCTGGTTCAAGGCTCCAGAGAGCACCCCAGCACTACCAGGCTATACCTCATATCATGCTTTTCGGCCCCAAAACCTGGACCAAATCACAAAAGGAGGGGGAGTTTCCATATTTATCAAGGATATCCACACCTCCAGGTTAGTGGCATTGCACGAAGTATCGGAGACCATCCATGTGCAACTAACAGTGGGAAAGACTGCTTTTCAGTTTATATCATCCTACAGACCACCCTCTCAAAGTCAGGAATCTCACTCGGCTTTCCTGAAAACATTGGAGAAAATGAAGATCTCTCCGAACACCATTATATTGGGTGATTTCAACTACCCAAACATTGACTGGGAGCACTAATCAAGCCCCAGCACCTTAGCCCAAAGGTTCCTGGAAATTATAAACTCAAATGCTATGGAACAACTAGTCAGCACTCCCACAAGAGGGGACAACATACTAGACCTGATCATTACCAGCATGGGGACTCTATCTCCACACCAGAAGTATATCCCTCATTGGTAAGATCAGACCATAAATTAATTTCACTGGATGTCCACATCCCAACCCCACCCCCAACCCAGAAAACCACAGTGAAACACTTCTCTAAAGCAAACTTCTCACTTCTCAAAACCGAAGTGGAATACTTCAAGGTCCCAGGGCCAGTGGAAACTACGGCCCAAACTGCAGAATCCTATATAAACGCATTCTACGGACATCTCCAGGAATGCATGGATCATGCTATCCCAAACAAAACCAAGACCCAATCATCCAAAGGCAGGTGTCCAGTCTGGTGGACCCCTGCCATAAATAAACTGTACAACAGAAGGAGGAAGCTACTACATGATAGAGCAAAATCCCTAATAGGGAAGGCATCTCTGATCAGTACCAGCAAAAAATTACGATCCCTCATAAAATCCTCCAAGGCCAGCTTCGAGAGAAAAATTGCACAGGACACCAAAGACAATCATAAGGCTTTTTTCAGTTATGTTAGGAACCTGGGATGCAACTCCCAGACTTGTTCTGAGTTGATTCTAAATGACAAAAAATTCACTGAACCCACAGACATCGCCAATATCCTGGCAGACAGGTTCAGTGCAAACTTCTCCACCCCCCCCCCCACAAAAGAGCAAGTATCTATCCCGGCAGAGGGCTGCCTCCCAAACATCTCTGATGCTCGGGTGAAGGCTGCCCTCTCCAAAGCAAAAAACACTGCTTCCATGGGACCAGATGGCATCCCGGGTTGTGTCCTACATGAACTCCAAGAGGAACTAATCCCTCAAATAAAACAGCTATACAATCTCAGCCTCACTACAGGATATGTGCCCACAGAATGGTGTACAGCAACAGTGGTCCCACTCCACAAAGGTGGAGCCTCTACGGACCCTGTAAACTATCGCCCCATAAGCCTGACTAGCTTAGTCTACAAGGCTATGGAGAGGATCATCATGGAACTCATAAACAAAGACATTGGGGACCTACAGACACTAGATCCTACCCAGTTCGGCTTTGTCAAGGGCAGATCCTGCCTTTTGAACCTGGTTGACTTCTTCGAAACAGTCACCAAAGCCATAGATGAAGGGAAGGTAGTCCACACAGCCTATCTGGACCTTGCAAAGGCATTTGACACAATACCCCACTCGGGTATCATAGATAAGCTATCCAGCTTAAATATAAATCCCAATGTCACAAGATGGGTCACAAACTGGCTCAAAGACAGAACCCACAGAGTGAGAGTTGCTGGAGCCATGTCAGACTCGAAACCGGTCACAAGTGGCATCCCACAGGGTTCTGTCCTGGGACCACTCTTGTTCGGTATATACTTTTCCGAGGTACAGGCAAATGTGGGAGGACTATGGCTCACCAAGTTCGCAGACGACTGCAAACTGGGCGCCATAATCGACTCTCCAGCTGACACAAACATCCTTCAAAAAGGTCTCACAGAGACAGATAACTAGTGCCAGCACCATGGTTTAAAGCTAAATACCAAAAAGTGTATAGTCATACCCTTTGGCAAAAACAATGTGCCCACAAATTACCACATAGGCGGAAACCCATTAAGTACAGAGAAAGTTATTAGGGACCTGGGGACCCAAGTTGATAGCAATCTCTCCTTTGACAACCACATTGCCAAAGTGGTTAGAAAGACATTCTACATAGCCCACCTCATCACGAAGGGTTTCACATCTAGATCAAGAGAGGTAATCGTGCCCCTTTATTCATCCCTCATCAGGCCCATCATAGAATACAAGGCCCCTTTTGGGATGTACCTTACCCGACACTTGCAGCAATTAGAAAGACCCCAAAAGTATCGCACCAGGAGGATCAAGGGTCTCAAACAGATGCCATATGCTGCTCGGTTAAAAAAACTCCAGCTCTACTCAGTTGCATACCGCCTACTTCGAGGCGATCTATGCCTGACATACAAATCTATGTCAAATCCAGAATTAATGGACATGCTCCACCTCAGTAAATCTAAATCCCTTAGAGCCACATGCTTGAGGGACTTGAACTTCAGCACAGAAATAAATAGAACTTGCTGGAGAGACAGGTTCATAACCCAGAGGCTCCCTTCGCTCTGGAATAGAATTCCAGTTCATGTGAGGCAGAGCACCTCACTGAATCTCTTCAAGAAGAATCTCGATAGGTGGATGGGGGATCATAGGTTTGTCCCAGGGATTACTCCCCTGTCACTATTAGAAAGAGGCACAGTAAACTAAACCTTAAAAAGGGCACAGTATACTCAAATCAAGGGGTGGCGTAAGCCATACAGAATCGGGCTAGGTTTATAATTGCCCCAGGGCAGATAGCCTAGTATGAACCTATGAACCTATGAACTCTATGATGGAGCAGGATAGATAAAGTGGAAGTGCAGTACTATTTGTTGGATGTATGAGATAGACACCGGGATTCTCAAAAGCTTGCACAGAGTGCAAGATCGGTGCAGGAGCTCAAGCAGGCAATATGTTTGCTGTGCGATCCAGGAACAGCCTGCAGGGGTGTGCACGAACACCCCTGCACTAATCTTGCACGGACTAAGCCCTGGTATGCAAATCACCCCATTTGCAGGTGAAATCCATGCAAATTAGGTGATTTTGCAATCCAGGAAGCTTGCAATAGTCCCTACAAGACTAGTGCTATCTACAGAAATGTACTCGGTTAGTAACCGAGATCCTTTCTGCAAACTCCAAAACGGAGCTGTGACAGCCCCAAATATAGGCTGCATATCATGTAGTAAGTATGCCAGTGGCCAAGTATAAGGCCATTGGCATTGCAAACAAAAAAATAAATACAAAAATCAACTTTTATTTTTTTTTAGCTGATCTCGGCTGTTTAAGCGTAGGGCAGTGACATGCAAACGGGACCGGGGGAATAATAAAATAAACCTAAAATAAGCAGTCTAACTAAAATCACTATTCTGCCATGCAAGTCAATGGCAGGCAAAAGACAACCTGGCCAATGAGTAGTGGATGCTAAGGGGATGGGCTCAGTGTAAGACATGTAACTATGTATTACCAGACAATCCTATGCAAATGAGGGGAAGGATAGTGAATCCCAGTTTTGCTCAGCATGTGAGTCAGGTTCCAGCAGAGTAAGAGTAGGAATAGCTTGATGCAAGTCTAGGGGTTAGGTGACATCATGGGGTTGTGTGCCAGGCACACTGTAAGCAGATTGGAGCCCTGTGGCTTGGGTTTGCTCCTAGCTTAGCACAGCTAAGCTAGGGGGTGTGTTTAAACCTGCCTAGCACTCTTTACAAAGTCTAAGCAGGTGTATGCACCATGCATCGGGTTTTACAGGAAGAAAAAAGAAGTTAAACCAGGAAATAGCAGCAGTGTGCTCATTTGAGCACTCTATTTGTGAGGCGCACACACAGGCTTATACAGGAAGGCAATGGGAAGGGAAAAACAGCAGTAGGAAGGTAATCAAGGAGAACTAGCATAGCTGGCAGGTAAAATGTATTAGAATCAGCCAATTACACAGGCAGCAGACCAGCCCAGCCCAGAACACTACTATAAACTAAGCAAACACCTTTCCCTCTAGTTTTTCCCACACTGTACACCACCAGTGTAAACAAGCAGGGAACTTTTAGTTGGGGCTGCAATAGCTATCATACAACTTGTGGAAGAGGCTGAGTGTGGTGAGGATATGAATGCTGTTGACCAACCCACAGTGAGGAGACAGAGAAGAGTATACAGACACAGGGTAACCTACCAGGGGCTACATGAGCTGGAAATAGTGTAGCACTATAGGGTGGACAGGGACCTCCTACAGCAAATTGTTGAGCTGTGCCGGCCACTCCTGATACACAGAACTAACAGAGGGAAACACATCCCAGTGGATACCAAGGTATGTGTAGGCCTAAGAATACTAGCTACAGGTACCTTCCAAAGGCCAACTGAAGATATGATGGGGATTTCACAGACATCAGCATCCAGGGTACTCCACCAGTTCGTGGATGCCATGTCAGCACATGTCGGTGAGCACATATATTTCCCCAACTCCCGTTAGGTGTTGGCCGGCAATATGCAACTGTTCCACTAAATAGCAGAAAACCCTGAGGTAGTGGGTGCTATAGACTACACGCACATATGCATCAAAGCACCACCCGGTGAGTGGGGTAGGGTCTACATCAACAGCAAGGGCTTTCCCTCCATCAATTGCCAGGTCATGTGTGATGCCCACAGCATAATAATGAATGTGTGCGCTGGATGCCCTGGAAGTAATCATGATTCACACAGCTGGCATCTGACCCAGCTGTACAAGACATTTGCCATTGAGGGCATCCCTCATGGTCACCTAGTGGAGCATGCTGGATACGCACTGGAGTCATGGCTGATGATACCCATCAGAAAGGCACACACATCTGAACAAGAACTCCATAATGAGGCACACGCACAGACCAGAATTATAGTAGAGCGTGTGTTTGGGATGCTCATGTCATGGTTCTGGTGCCTTGACACATCCGGTGGAGCCTTGCAGTACTCACCAGCTACATGTACCCAACTTTTCCTTGTATGTGCCATGCTACACAGCATGATCCTGTGGAAACAGCTGCAGCAGGAACAGCACATGGCAGAGCCACACAGCCCCCACCATTGCCAAGGTCTGCACAGGCACAGAGTGACTCGGACGAGGAACAACCTGAGCCTTTCCCAGTAGGCAGAAGGAGGCATGCCCAATATGCCCTGGTCTTGGCAAAGAGGAAACGTATAGCACATACACTGACACAGGAGGGACCCAGGGAATAACACTTTTCTCTGACTCTCAAATACAGTAATAGGGATGCCAAACATACACTACCCATGCCTAACCATGTGTAGGGAATGTACTATGTGCATCCAACGTAGGCAGCCCTGCGGCACCACCCTCAATACTGGGACACCCACAAGGTAAGTGACTCACACATGCCAGTCGGGGAGGTCACATACCCAACAACAGTCACAGCCAGCAGGACAGGTGTAGGCAAACATAAACAAAGGCTGTGTTATGGCCTCTGAATGCAGCCTATGGGCAACCTCCTCAGGCCTACACAGACAGACTACAGCAGGTCATGAAGTGGGATGTCAGTTCTGAAGGGTAGGAAGTCAGAAACTAATATGTAGGTAATTAAAAGCTAAGATCTGTTGTGCACTAGTATGTCTCTAGCCAGTACAATAGGTAAGACTACAAACTGAAATGGAGTACCCAACATACCAGTACAGCCCTAGCAAATGTGTACAAGTGTCAGGTGTGCCCTCCCATCTGACGTAGAAATGTAGTCACCGTCAAGTGTGCCCCACCTCCAATCCTGTGTAGAAACGTAGAAATAGGTATGCCCTCCATCCTACGTAGAAATTTAGTAACAGTTAGGTGTGCCCACCCCAACTCCTGTGTAGAAATGTAGAAATAGTCAGGTGTGCCCCCATCCCATGCAGAAATATAGTAACAGTCAGGTATGACCCCCCACAATCCTGTGTAGAAATGTAGAAATAGTCAGATGTGCCCCCAATCCCACGTAGAAATATAGTAACAGTCAGGTGTGCCCCCCCTCCATCCTGTGTAGAAATGTAGAAATAGTCAGATGTGCCCCCATCCTATGTAGAAATATAGTAACAGTCAGGTGTGCCCCCGACAATCCTGTGTAGAAATGTAGAAACTGTCAGATGTGCCCCCCATCCCACGTAGAAATATAGTAACAGTCAGGTGTGCCTCCCCCATCCTGTGTAGAAATGTAGAAATAGTCAGATGTGCCCCCATCCTATGTAGAAATATAGTGACAGTCAGGTGTGCCCCCCCCCACAATCCTGTGTAGAAATGTAGAAATAGTTAGGTGTGCCCTCCATCCTATGCAGAAATATAGTAACAGTCCATGCCAAATGTTCGACGGATACCCTGTAGAGACAGCATGCTACCTGTAGGTGTACAACACAAAGGTCAGCACTGTAGTACAAACTACCTGGACTCGATCTACACATTCAGTGCTGATGGCCATACTGAGCATGCCCACACATAGAGTAATGAAGGCAACAACATACTGAAAGGTCATACTGGGCATGCTCACACATTTAAACACATGAAGGCCATGTCTGCAAACACCAGTGGACCAGACATATCTGGAAGCCACAGATGTTAGTGCAGACACTCCTCAGTATGCACCACACATGCTTTGCACACACAGTGGATAGCAATACAGACATATATGTAAGGACAACACACTATAATAATCCAAAGGTAGACATAGATAGATGTGTGCAAGAGGATGACTATAACAAGGAGCCATCCAGGGGTCTCCAACTCAGCACACAGCCAAAGGGCCACAACCACATGAGGGTCTGATGTCAAACACTGTAGATAATAGCCACTGGTATCTGTCAGCATTACAGAGTATGTTGTGCATGTGCCAGCTGTGCAGCATGACTGTTCAAGGAAGTAGTCATCTAGCAGCTGTATACATGTACCTGTGGAATATGACCCAGGATGTGGCCGCATGTGGCATGTCAACCCCTAGATGAATGGGTTATGGCCCATGCACACTCACTGCCTTCCCCATAGCCCTACTATGACAAACCTGCTGAGGTCATCTGCTATGAAATACACCTTTGGGAGAGCTCCATCCAGTAATTTTTGTGGTGCGTCCCATAACTGCGTACTGCTGTAATGTGATAAACTAGTTAAGTAGGAGTTCTAACCCCTGCCTTGGCAACTGTGTGTGTGTATGCGTGTGTGTCTGTCTGTGTAGAGAGCAATGCTTTTTAGGGTGGTCACACTCCCTACAATTGAAATGCTCTACTTTGGTAAGGCTGCTGATGTCATCCACCTAGAAATACATCCCTGGAAAAGTTTCTTCCCAGTAATATCCGCGGTGCATCCCATAACTGCTTACTGCTGTAGTGTGATAAAATAGTTAGGTAGGGGTTCAATTCCCAAACTTGGAACATGTGTGTGTGTGTGTGTCTCTCTGTGTAGAAGACAATGTGTTTTAGGGTAGTCACACTCCCTACAATTCAAATGCTCATCTTTGGCAAACCTGCTGATGTCATCCACCTAGAAATACACCTCTGGGTCGCTACAGCCCAGTGATCTCTGTAGTGCATCCTATAACTGCAGCCTGCTATAGTGTGATAACCTACTTAGGTAGCTGTTCTAATCCCAGACATAGCATGTGTGTGTGTCTGACGTTGTCTGTGTAGACAGCAATACTTTTTAGGGTAGTCACACTCCCTACAATTCAATTGCTCATCTTTGGCAAGGCTGCTGATGTCATCCACCTAGAAATACACCTCTGGGAAACTGCAGCCCAGTAATCTCCATACTGCTTCCTATAACTGTGTACTGCTGTAGTGTGATAAATTAGGTAGGTAGCTGTTCTAATCCCAGACATGGCAAGTGTGTGTGTCTGTTTAACTCTGTCTGTGTAGAGAGCAATGTTTTTTAGGGTGGTCGCACTCCCTACAATTCAAATGCTCATCTTTGGCAAGGCTGCTGATGTCATCCACCTAGAAATACACCACTGGGAAGCTATTGCTCCATAATCTCTGTAGCGTGTCCTGTAACTGCATACTGCTGTAGTGCGATAAATTCGATAGGTAGCTGTTCTACTCCTAAACATGGCAAGTGTGTCTGTTCTTGTCTGTGTAGACAGCAATGCTTTTTAGGGTAGTCACACTCCATACAATTTGTATGCTCTACTTTAGCAAGGCTGCTGATGTCATCCATCTAGAAATGCACCTCTGGGAAGAACATAGCCCAGTAATCTCAGTAGCATACGCCATAACTGTGTACTGCTATAGTGTGATATAGACCCCTTGTTAGGGGTTCTATACCCATGCATGGCATTTTTGGATGTTTTGTGTGTGTTTCAATGTCTGTGTAGGGTGCAATGCATTTTAGGCTAGTTACATTCAGTACATTTCCAATGGGCTACTTTGGCAGTCCTGCTGATGTCATCCAATGTGAAATACACCTTTGGGGATGGAGGTCTCCAGTAATCCCTGTGGTGTGTCCTACAACAGAGCTGTAGTGTGAAATAGATCTCTGTTGGGGTTCTATACCCTCACATGTTGGTTGTGGAGGTTTTGTGTGTGTTTCAATGTCTGTGTGGGGAGCAATGCTTGTTAGGATAGTCACATTCAGTACATGTCCAATGGCTTACTTTGGCAGTCCTGCTGATGTTATCCAACGTAAAATACACCTCTGGAAACCAATACTCCAGTAATCCATGTGGTGTTTACTATAACTGGGTAGTACTGTAGTGTAATAAACTAGTTAGGTAGGGATTCAACTCCCCGACATGACAGGTGTGTGCTTGTAACTTGTATCTGGTGTGAGTGTGTGACACTTGGGTGCAATGTGAGGTGGTTTTTGCACATGTCTTTTATGGTGGCCCTATATCACAATGTCCACCGTACAGGGATAACAGATGTGAAATAGCCGAGAGGCTGGGGTGAAAATCCATACCCATACATGTGACATCATGGCCAGGAAATCACAGTTAGCAACCCCAGTATTACCCAGAGCAAACTCTCAACCCATGACACATACACACACACACACACACACACACACACACATGCTGAGACAACAGCCAATATGTGTGTAGTACAATGCATATTGGTGACTGATAGTAACTGTGGAGTGATTGCAGTGGCCTACAGCGGGCATGGCACCCTGTCCATCTATCCAATAGCACATACATGCAGACAGTGCACCTTCCTCATATTCCCCACTGGACACCTGCAACACCTGTTGTGCCATCACATGTGACCCACATAGGGCATACCATGCCTGAAACCATGACCTGTATGGACAGATGCCACTGACACCAGGGAATGCCATTAGCATGCTATCAATGTAGGTGCAGGGTTAACCTGCTGTCCATTACCAGTTCCTGCCACAGTTGGCCAAGACTGGCACATCTGGTGATAATCTGTGTACACAACATGGGCACAACACCCCAGGTAAGCTACACATGTCACTGTACATGCATGTGGGAAGTGTGCACATCCCAGACATCATGGACTAGGGAGAACATACATGGCATGCGATGCACAGCATTGGCCACATACAATAACCACCCAGGTGATTGGATGGTGGATACAATACCCACATGTGTGAGGTGCCTGAGCCACAATGCAGACCATTGTCATGTGGCCTGATGCCAAGGTATACCCATCACCTTGCCTTATACAGCCATCTGGCACAGTTGACCACCACATACCCGTGCAGAAATGCACCCATGCATGTCAGTACTGGCACCCTGTGTGTGTGTGTGTGTGTGTGTGTGTGTGTGTGTGTGTGTGTGTGTGTGTGTGTGTGTGTTGTATGATGTGTATAATCATACCCACACTCACTACACCCCCCAATGGCATACTGAAGTATGCTGTCTGATGTCAGACACCTCCCCATACCCTTTGCCCATATAACCTCCGTATGACCTGCATAGTAATGTGTTGTAGCAATCTCACTAGTGATGAGCTGTATCCCTGGCCCTGCCAAGTGTGCAAATGTGTGTGTGTCCCTGTGAGAGTTTAGCTGTGTTGATGCTGGCAACCATTCATGCAGACAGGCATGTGTACATCACCTACCATATAGCTACCATATCCCTGTTGCAGATTTCACTCACCATCACATATATGTTCTGCGGACTCCACAACAGGTAACCTATGTAGCGCATCCAACAATTGCATAGGACTGTTATAGCACTACATAGTCATCAGGGGTTTGATACCCTGTGCTGGTAGGTGTGTGACACAAACATGCTTAGGTTTTACTCTCCCACCCCTCCCTGACTTGTCAATGCCTCTGTCTGCCTCTCTCACTCCCTCACTGATGGATGTGGAGACCTATACCTGCTTTCCTTAGGCAGCAGCATGTGTATTTTAGGTAAGGCTCATGATCAGCTGATGGCCTCTGCATGAATTGCAGCCCTCCTCTAGCTAATAGCATGTAGAACAGCTGTGGTAACATTCCCATAGCCAATTGCATGGAAACACACTCCAATATATAGGAACATCATGTTTGTGTTGGTCCATTTCATTCACTGTGAGCAAGAACTCGTTCTGTTATTTGGCAAACAACATCGCAGATGGAGTGGGGATTTACCTCTGACAACATACACTGCAGATACAGGCCAACACACAGGAGGGGGGTGTGCCTGACCCTGACTACAGACTATAAGTGCTACTGCTATACTGCATTCGGAGAAATGTTGGTTTAACAGGGTGTGTGCGATATGGCTGCCCTACATGTATTAATACCTGCCATGCCAGTTGTATACTTATGAGGACTCCCCATCTGTAGGGTCATCTGCAGACTGGGCAGTGTGTGGTGCCTTTGGTGTCATGTGTTACCCAAAGAACATGTATCTGTGAACTGCAGAAGGTAGTGTGAAGACTGCAGTCTGTAGATGGTAAATGCCATGACAGTTACTGACTTTATATCTCTCATAGGACATATGTTGCAACAAACCCTGTTACAACAGTAAAAGTATGATGTTATCACAGCAACATGTCAATATTGACCCTGTGTATGTGCTTCCAGCCACAACTCAGTCAACCTTTGTACATATGTCATGCATTAAGAGGTGCATATTTGCTGTACACCATAATTAGTGTCATCATATCTGTTAACAAGCCAGTGAGATATCAGACTGCTACACATGTTATGTACAGTAGGGGTTATATTTGATGGCATAACCTGAACATACTGTGGTTGTTTGTACAGTACTGAAATCTGTGTACTTATGGTGAATGTCAACAGTGTGTGTGTGTGTGCATTGTTAATATGTACCTCAGCCTGTGTACAGACTGTGGTAGTTGTCATCATCCTATGTCCCGTACTATCTGATGTTACATGCTGCTCCACTGTGTGTTACCGTATTGACTTACATGTTTGTAGGACCATACACACACATGTCCCATACCACAGTCAGCCATAAGACCAAACTGAGTAGTGGCTCAGCCTATGTAGGGTTAGTGTGTGAGTGGCACATATGAGGATGGTGTTGAACAGATAGTCCATATACTGTAATATTATGCTAGCTTGCCATATATGGCTGTGGCTGTGTTCTCATTGGTTGTGATAATGCACTTTCACACAGGTGTATCTTACCCTGTGCTGTGACATGCCTGTACAGTCTACTAAATATGCAGGTACATGTGCACTCCCACATAGGAGATGTAGGCTAGTGTTGAGCCAGTCTGCCTGTAGCCTGTGCGATGCATTGTTACATGCCTAGCAGCTTAGTATACTTACCCAGTGAGATGTCATGTGCAGATACTTGTCAGATGTACTGCTGCCAGGCCTCCCTTAGCAGTCATGTATTTCAGACAGAGCAGTGGGATGCTGTAAAGATGTATGTCAATATCTAGTGGGTAGTATGTGACCATGGCACCCATGTACCAGCAGTTATTATGTGACAGACCAGACAGGTGTGTGTGAATGCATAACCTATGGTGGCATATGTATAGCAGTTGTTATATGTTATACCCATCTACATGGCTGTTAACATCCATATTGTTAGGCATGGTACACATGCTTGCATTAAGGGGTTCTGTGTATACTTTTGGACTGTACAGAGTGTGTCAGAATGTCCACACATATTGGCCAATATCTCTGCTGTAGTTGACAGGGGCCATACATGCTAGCAGCAAAACGTTACTATGATGTCCTTAGGATGTCTGTCAGTAGCCAATGGCACACATATGGAAAGCAGATGTGACCTCCCACACACACCATGTCTGTGAAGACAATCCCAGTTACAGTAGCAATATATAGAACTGTAATAGTACACACATAAAGGTTTTCCATTCCTGCAAACCTGTGTGTGGTGTTTTTTTCCTATGACCTCTCTGTGGGTATATGTTGCAGGCAATGAGTGTCATTTGTATGGGTGGACAATACAGTGTCCAGTTGTTCAGGTGTGAACTGTAGACAAAGT
Organism: Protopterus annectens; assembly: GCF_019279795.1. Lineage (NCBI taxonomy): Eukaryota > Metazoa > Chordata > Ceratodontiformes > Protopteridae > Protopterus > Protopterus annectens. The sequence continues at coordinate 124,908,934 of NC_056731.1, read as the reverse complement.
GGCTGTTTCATATTTTGTGCACCTTCTACATATGTATCTTACTGTACATATCTTTGCATGTGTATGTGTAGTCACGTGTATATCTATATATATATTTATATATGTATATCTGTATCTGCATATATGCGTATGTGTATATGTATCCTGGGGAGGTTGATAGCTTCCACATTTTACATTTCCTATGGGAGCCAGACTGTACTGCATGATATGTTACCAATACCAGCCTGGCATCATACAGGTGGGATGTAGTACTGTTAACATCTTGTGCCCATGTCATGTCAGGTCCTGGTTAAGGGATCTGCAACACCTGGTATTGTATTGCAGGGTGGACATGTTTGGCTGTGGGGGGTATGCCTATTCGTACAAGATGTATATTGTTTGGGATCTCTCAACCTCATTAACGGTGCATGTGGACATATTTGTTTTTGTTAATTTACCATTGCTATTTACAGATGTATGGCCACATATACCTATATACCTATATAGATACATAGATACACTGAAATTGGTACACCTTGTTTGCTGTAGCATAGACTAGATCCAGGCCTGCTGAATCTAGCTTTGTTTGTATGCTTGTTTGTTTGCTTGTTATTTCCCTGGAATGCTAATTCCACCTAAAACACGGCTTCTCAGCACTTCTGTGGATCCCGAGTGATATCTGCATTGCTTACTGTACTTATTTCATTGTTTCACTTGAAAGAAAGTTACTGTTTGTCGTTTTTGCGTTTAAGTTACTTGTAACACATTGCACTTAAGTTACCTGGCACTTGCTCACTAAAGCAATTATATAAGTCAGCACTAAAAATTAAAAGCACTACACCCTCACTCCCCATTGGCCCTTGTTTTCAATTATAAAGGAATTCTCAATATTATTCTAGCATGTCCAAAGGTCAGTTGTCAATCTCCTCTCCGGTCCAGCTGGTGAATCTGGGAATCTTGAGGCAATGTTACAACTGCCTCATGTACACAGACAACCCTCTCCTCCTCCCAACAAATTCCAACACATGTGAGAGATGCAACCATATAGCCAAACTGGAGGCTAAGCTCTCTCAACTCAGTACTGGCATAACCAGTCAGGAGGAGAAGGAAGCCACACTCACTACAATTCCAGTCTCACATAGACCTACCACGACAGCAAACCAAACACATAATCACACAAAAACATACTCAGAGGCTCTAAATAAAGATCTGACTAAGCAGCAGAGACCTCCAAAGCAGATACCCAAGCAACCGTTACCCCAAAACAAAACACGTGCAACACATATCTCACAAAGCCAGTGTGCCGAACAGTCACAGCCCTTAAGGCTAAACAACACACCTGATACACTTGTAATAGGTGACTCTATCGTCAGGCACACTGACGTCCCGCTCACCAGGCTGAACAAGGAGAGGGTCACGGTGAGCATCCTGTCAGGCACTAGGATTTGCCACATAACACAAGCACTCAGGTCACTCCAAGGCAAGTACAAATATGACTCAGTCATTGTCCATGCTGGTGTGAATGACCTGAGATGTACCTCCCTGGACTACATGAAAAGAGACATAGAGGAGCTCTCTGAGCATGTAGCCCAGGCCGGTATGACCCTGACCTTGAGTAGCATCTTACCCTCACCAAGAACGATGCCACAATATGAAGACAAGATGATCAATTTCAACAATTAGCTTAAGTATTGGTGTCATTCAAAGTGGATCCAATGCCTGTCAGCCTGGGATGATAAGCTCGACAAGCCACGATGCTTCGCTAGGGACGGCTTGCACCTGTCACCCCTGGGCTTTCAGATATTGGCAAAGGCTCTTGCTACCCCCATAGTGCCTTTTTTTAGGCAAGGCTCAAAAGACAAAACCACCCCCATAGGTATCACAAGGGATAAAAAACTAAGAGTAATGCTACTCAATGCCAGAAGTCTAAACATCAAGATGCACGCACTCAAAACTCTCCTTAACATAGAGAACATCAATATTTGTGCAGTAACAAAAACCTGGTTCAGGGCTCCCGAGAGCACCCCAGCACTACCAGGTTATACCTCATACCATGCTTTTCGGCCCCAAAACTTGGACCAAACCATAAAAGGAGGGGGAGTATCGATATTCATCAAAGATACCCACACCTCCAGGTTGGTGGCAAAGCACGAAGCATCAGAGACTATCCATGTGCAACTAACAGTGGGTAAAATTGCCTTCCTGTTTATAGCCTGCTACAGACCACCCTCCCAAACCCAGGAACCCCACTCGGCCTTCCTGAGAACACTGGAAAATATGAAGGTCTCTCCAAACACCATTATATTGGGAGACTTAAACTACCCAAACATAGACTGGGAGCATTACTCTAGCTCCAACACCCTAGCCCAAAGGTTCCTAGAATTCATAAACTCAAATGCTATGGAACAACTTGTTACCACTCCCACAAGAGGGGAAAACATACTGGACCTGATCATCACCACCATGGGGACTCTATGCTCCAGACCAGAAGTGTATCCCTCACTGGTAAGATCAGACCATAAACTGATCTCACTGAGTATTCACATCCCGACCCCACCCCCTGCCCAGAAAACCACAGTGAAAAACTTCTCTAAAGCAGATTTCACACTCATGAAAACCGAGGTGGAATCCTTCAAAGCCCCCGGGCCTGTGGAAAATACAGCCCAGACCCCAGAATCCTTTATAAATGCATTCTATGAACACCTTCAGGAATGCATGGATCATGCAATCCCAAATAAAACCAAGACCCATTCCTCCAAAGGCAGACGTCCTGTCTGGTGGACCCCAGCCATAAACAAACTATACAATAGAAGGAGGAAGCTACTACATGATAGAGAAAAATCCCAAAAAGGGAAGGCATCTCTGATCAGTATTAGCAAAAAACTAAGGGCACTCATAAAATCGTCTAAGGACAGCTTTGAGAGAAAAATTGCACAGGACACTAAGGATAATCACAAGGCTTTCTTTAGTTATGTTAGGAACCTGGGTGGGAATTCCCAGATATGCTCAGAATTAGTCCAAAATGACAAAAAATACACCAAAGCCACAGACATTGCCAACATCCTAGCTGACAGGTTCAGCGCAGACTTCTCCCCCCCTCCCCACCAAAAGGGCAAATATCTATCCCAGCAGAGTGCTGCCCTCCTGACATCTCAGATGCTCAGGTAAGAGCTGCCCTCTCCAAAGCAAAAAACACAGCATCAATGGGACCAGATGGTGTCCCGGGCTGCGTCCTACATGAACTCCAAGAAGAGCTAAACCCAAACATAAATCTACTGTTCAATCTCAGCCTTACTACAGGATATGTACCCAAAGAGTGGCGTACAGCAACAATGGTCCCTCTCCACAAAGGTGGTGCCTCAACGGACCCTGGAAACTATCGCCCCATAAGCCTGACTAGCTTGGTCTGCAAAGCTATGGAAAGGATCATCATGGACCTCATAAATAAAGATATTGGGGACCTACAGACACTGGATCCTACCCAGTTCGGCTTTGTTAAGGGCAGATCCTGCCTCTTAAACCTGGTCGCCTTCTTTGAAACAGTCACCAAGGCCATTGATGAAGGGAAGGTGGTCCACACAGCCTACTTGGACCTCGCAAAAGCCTTCGATACAATACCCCACTCGGGCATTATAGATAAGCTCACCAGCTTAAATATAAACCCCTATGTCACTAGATTGGTTGCAAACTGGTTCAAGGACAGAACCCACATGGTTAGAATTGCTGGAGCCATGTCAGACTCCAAACCAGTTACAAGTGGCGTCCCACAAGGCTCAGTCCTGGGACCTCTCTTGTTCGGTATATATTTCTCGGAGGTACAGGCCAACACGGAAGGACTGTGGCTGACCAAGTTCGCAGATGACTGCAAAATGGGCACCATAATCAACTCTCCAGGTGACACAAGCATCCTCCAAAAGGGCCTCATAGAAACAGACAACTGGTGCCAAAGCCATGGCCTCAAGTTAAACGCCAAAAAGTATATGGTCATCCCCTTTGGCAAAAACAAAGTGCCCACAAATTACCACATAGGTGGTAATCCATTAAGTACAGAAGAAGTAATTAGGGACCCAAGTTGATAGCAATCTATCATTTGACAACCATGTGGCCAAAGTGGTTAGAAAAACATTTTATATAGCCCACCTAATTATGAAGGGATTCACATCTAGATTAGTGGAGGTCATCGTGCCTCTTTACTCATCCCTCATCAGGCCCATAATCGAGTACAATGCCCCTTTTGGGATGTACCTTACCAAACACCTGCAGCAACTGGAAAGACCCAAAAGGTACCTCACCAAGAGGATCAAAGGGCTCAAACAGATGCCATATGCTGCCCGGTTAAAGAAACTCCAGCTCTACTCAGTGGCATACATCCTGCTCAGAGGCGATCTGTGCCTGATGTATAAGGCCATGTCCAACCCAGAATTAAGGGACATGCTGCACCTCAAAAAATCCAAATCCCATCGAGCTACACGCTTGAGAGACTTGAACCTGAGCATTGAAATAAATAGGACATGCTTGAGAGACAGATTCATAACCCAGAGGCTCCCTTCACTCTGTAATAAAATCCCAGTCCAGGTTAGGCAGAGTCCCTCATTGACTCTCTTCAAGAGGAATCTTGATGAGTGGATGGGAGATCGTAGGTTTACCCCGGGTATCACTTCTGTGTCACTGTTAGACAGAGGTACAGTATACTAACCTCGAAAAAAGGCATAGCAAAATTAATTTAAAATGGGTGGCAAAAGCCAAACATACTCTGGCTAGGCTTATAAATGCCCTAGGGCAGATAGCCTAGTATGAACCTATGAAACTATGAACCTATATATCTGCTAACATATATTTATGACTATGTCTGTATATACCTACGCAGATATATATCTGCGTACATATATGTACCTTGCTGTGTATATGTAGACATATAGGTGCAGACATACATATGTGTCGATGTAGGTATTTGCATGTATATATGTTCATATATATTTATAAATATGCATATACTTCTAAATATACATATATATCTATCTATATATACATATATCTACATATATAGATATGTTGTATCTGTTTGGATATTAATATATTTGCACATACACATACATCTAGATGTTGGTATACATTCTCTGTACTGATGCATGACAGGGCTGGATAATATGTTTATGAAAACATCAGTTTTACATGTATATGTCATGGCTTAGTGGTAAATCACTTTGTCTATGGTGATCAACATCCTGGTTTTGAGTCCTGCAGAGGCTGTTTAGTTTTTTGCTGGGCAGAAAACGGGCTGTTGGATACAGAGTGATTAAGGCTCTTTAAAGCAGTTGCAAGTGGGTTTGCACGAGCTAAGCACTGCTAACGTCCGGTTACAGTTTCTTACACTCAGCTTCTAAATTGCTTAGTCTGTGTAGGCAGTGCTTACCCCCATGCAAACACGCTTACATATGCTTACTACTGCTTATTTGTGCTTAAACCTGCTTACTAGTGCCTTATTCATTATGTCACTTCACATGTGCATTTTCTGCAGTACTCCATTTCATAAATATATGTTATTTAGGGGATTTTGCAACAAAAATATTGGTTGTAATGTGCTTTGCCATGTAAAATAGACTGTGCTACAGTGGGGACTCAAACCAGGAATACGTGCTCAGTAGGTGAATGCTCTGTCCACAAAACTACTGCTGTGCTGCTTTATGTGTATTTATCTTCCTTGTTATCCTTTTCAGCCTTTAAAGCTGCTTTAACCATAGCTAAGCGATGGGCACACCCGCGTATCTATGGTTAGCTGTACTCAGATTTTAATAAAAAAATAAAAGGGTTTCTTCATTTGATTTTTATGTACTATCATTGTTATACACATGGGGAACTGTTGGTGGGGATATGCGGACACCTATGAGCGATCTCGCTCATTTCTTGTCACTTTCTGCTGTTCTACATTGCAGGGGAGTGTTTATTCTGAGAGCTCTGCTCTCAGACATGGCCCCTGCACTCATACACACTCCGTGTAAGCCTAAGAGATCAGGCAGCGCACCTTATTAATATACATGGCATGCTGCTGTCCTGCTCCTAAACATAATATATATAATTCTGGTAAGATTAATGTATCAGACCATTCACATATTGCATGCAGTATTAGTTGTAGAACAGACAGAAAGAAAGAGAGGTGGTGGAAGTAAAAGCTTTAGTTGTGGAAAGAGGAATCAAGACAATAAGCAGCAGGAGGCTAATCAATCCGCCTGCTTCCTGAAATCTTCTAAGACTAAATAGCTTCTGGATAGCTTTCTCCAAAATACTTTATTAAAAACTCACTTTGTAAGATTTGCAACATCTGATAAACAATGCTCTGGACTCTAAAAAATTCACAACCTGAAAAGAAACACTTGAATGTGGTAGATTTATTTGATTTACTAGTGTATAAGATAAAGCTAATAAAATAAATTGCTCCCACCTAATGCTTAAGTTTCAGTGTGTGAGCGAGCAGAATAAAAAGTAGGATATGTAGGCCAAGGAAGGGAGTTGCTACAAGGTGAGGTCTAGCTGTACATTCACCAGCTGGTTACAAATACCGACGTATGAAACATCATTAATATGCAGAGGTGTAGAGGTGACCTCAAACTGATGGGTGCAACTGGTAATGACACTAATACTGCAAAGTGAGATCCTTGAGTATGACAGGTGTTAATCTCCTGAACTGTCTTATCATCTGGTGAGCCTTTTCATCTGGTTAGTTTTGCCTATATGCCTTCATGCTGTTTGTATATGCTTATGTCACTTTTTCCACCTATCCTATAGGATGAAAACTCTTTGTGATGAAAGGTAAATATTGTTTGCAGATGTCATGGTTGGTGCTATATGATGAAATGAAGTGATGACTCAAATGTGTGATTACAGATTTGTTTTATCTAGCAGGGTCAACCATGCAGAAGAATAATACAATCTTTGAAGTTGAAAGAACATCCTTCACTGACACATATTAGGTGTGTCAGTACAGCATGTTTAGAAGTACAAAATAGTCTAAGAATACCTCTCAACATTTTAGTGCAAGAATTTTGAACAAAGTCAAAAATAATGTTGGCCAGTATCAGAGACAGATTTTAAATACCTCTTTTATACAATTAGAAAGTTGACAGTATAATACGTTTTACATTAGAATCCATTTATGGAATCTGAAACTCAAAGGTCTGACATTTTTTTAGTAATTTCAGTCCTTAATGATTTACCAGAAAACCACAAATTTTATGAAAATGAATCAAACCATGGTTTTTACATTTGGTGAAATTCTGTACATTTGGGAGGCATGGATCTGAGGTGTCAGTCATGCGACAAGACTGTATACTTCATTCTATAGTACAAGTCGAGTAATGACAGACATATCCAGACATCCTTGTCTCTTTTCAGTACCAACTTAACTATGTCACCAAATACTTTCTTTAGTTCATCTGATATGCCAGCAGTTTTTTTTGTTTCTATTTTGTGTTCTGAACAGTCAAGCTTATTGTCAGTGCCATCGTGTTAATAGTGCTTTGCGTCTGTGTCTCTTTTTATAGCAGACGTGCTTCCAGGGCAAACTGTCAGTAACTCTATCATTAGTCACATTTCTTATTTTAACTGTAAACATTTAAAGATAATTAATTTAAAATGCACAGTCTTTCTGAATTTTGCACCCATACAGCTCAAACCTTACTCCTCTGGGTCACGATAGTCATTTTTCATATAAATCTTCATATTTTTAGCTCAAGACAAAGATCCCAAAGACCAAAACCGCTTGGACATTGCAGGGAAACCACTCAGAAAATGTGTGTCAATATTTTTGCAATGACTCATTGTCAGTGGCCTTGGAGACAAACTAAAAAGAATCCAATGTGTTATATTTCACTACATCACAGGCAAAATAATAGTATTTCTTTAGTAATATGAAAAATACACACTTACAGTATTTAAAAGTAAACTCCAGACACAGAGCAGGCCATAAAAGAGTTTATCATATGTAGTGTTTATATCTTAATAGAAAACAAAAGGTCCAAGACACTTGGTGTTTATGTCACTGAATTAAAACAGTCTGCAGTTTAGAGAACTTTCTGATATATTAATAAGACAAAATAGTGTGTGACATAAGAAATTATCATTTAAGTGACAGTATTATGAAAAGCTGACTTAAAATTGGAAAAAAAAACATATTTTGTGTGAGTGAACTGTCTAATGAGCAACCCAAATTCATTACATAAGATATAGAGGGGTCTATATTAGAACAACGAAAATTCACATTTTCGAATGTTCTAACATCGACACACATTCATAGAACGCTGAAACCCTCGAACAATCAGAACAGCAAATTTTTTCCTAGGGAAAGAAGTTGCTGTTCCAAAACACATACGTACAACACAAGCACACTAAACAGACAGCAATCACACACATACACCCAAAATCTTTCACCTAACCCTACACTAAACTGTACAAACGCCACTAACTATCCACTTACCTTAACCCAAACCCTAACCCTAAGGTCCGTCACTATCACACACTCACCTCACCAGTGCCCTAACCCTAACTCACCTAACCCACCCTAATCCTCACGTCCACACAATTGCACACTTACCTGACCCACACCCTAACCCTAACTCACCTAAACCACCCTAACCCTCACGTCCACACAATCGCACACATACCTAACCCGTGCCCTAACCCTAACTCACCTAACCCGCCCTAACCCTCATGTCCACACAATCGCACACATACCTCCCTCGCCCCCTAACCCTAACTCACCTAACCCACATGCAATCGCACACTTACCTGAACCCGACCCGTAACTTTCCACCACAGCGCTGAATATAGCGAAATGACAGAGACGGACAACCAAATTCTTTTCCTAGGAAAAAATTTGGTTATCTGACGGTTCGCTATATTCAGCGTTCGCTGAATACATGTCGATGTTAGAACGTTCGACATTGTGAAATGTCGACGTTCTAATATAGACCCGATATAGAGATAATCTAAAACAGACTTTGCATGAACTGAAGTGAACATGCAATTCAAAAACTGCTATAATTGTAGAAATTAAAAAAATAGAGACCATAAGGTCATGCAGTGCAAACAACATGACATCTGCTAATAAATGAGCAGGCAGAAACTGCATCCAGAGTAAATGCTGTTGTAATAGTCATGGAAATGACAATGACAGATGGAGAGGTAAAAAGGTGTATAGATTGTGTTGCTCAAAGTATCATGCGGCCAGCCTGCATAACATCCAAATATTAATGTGTAGGATCAAAGTAGATGTAAATGCTGTGCATACTAAATTAAAAAAATGTGTTAAAAAGGGAGGAGGAGGCAAATTGTATAGAAATAGTCAGAGTAACTGTGTGAATTAGAGCAAATAAGGATTTTAGTCAGAAATAAACTGTGACTGAGTTAAAAAATCACTACACACAGGGTAAAGACAAAAGAGCGCAATCAAAGTAGCACAATGTGGACCAGAATGGATTAATAATGCAATAGGAGCAACATGGTACTAAGGAGTTAAACTAATAAGATACCTCTGTGCAAAAAGATTCACAAGCTGCATATTGACCAACACTGCACAATTTAGGAAACATAACCTATATAAGCCTACTAGCTTGTATGTAGTGTGCACATGACACTGTTTATTCACTTCTGCATCAAAGCAACACTATTAGCACAAATGAGAGCCCTAATAAGGCTGCATAGCAACGTCTCTACTAATTTATAGCTATAAATGGAAAGGAAATTAGTATGTCAGAAGGAGTGAAGGTCAAGCATGGCTACACAAAGATAGACAAAATGAAGGAAAAACGATGGGGCAGAAAAGAAAGGGTATTTTATATCTGGGGAACAGATACACAATGTCCTTTTTTAAGAAGGGTATGGAGAGGGTAACAAGGGGCAGAAAAGAGGGTACAGAGGTGGTAACAAAAGTAGAAAAGCAAATCCAAAAGACAAACAATACCAACAATAGTGGTTGTAACACAACTTGTTAGGGAGGGGGCAAAGGAGCTAGACAGACAGTGAGTGAAGTGATGAGGAGGACTGGACTACAAACTTGGAAAGGAAGTGAAACACAAGGACAGAGAGCTTCTTGATGGGAGACTGGATTAGAGGAAACACAAGGACAGAGAGCTTCATGGCGGGTGACTGGATTAGATGAAACACAAGGACAGAGAGCTGCATGATGAGAGACTGGATTAGATGAAACACAAGGACAGAAAGCTTCATGATGGGAGATTGAATTAGATGAAACACAAGAACAGAGAGATTCATGAATGAAGATAGGGTTAGGTAAAGCACAAGGACAGAGAGCTTCATGACGGGACATTGGATTAGATGAAACACAAGGACAGAGAGCTTCCTGATGGGAGACTGGATTAAATGAAACACAAGAAGAGAGAGATTCATTATTGGAGATAGAGTTAGGTGAAGTACAAGAATAGAGAGTTTTATGGTGGCAGATATGTTTTAGTGAAACACAAGGATAGACAACTCTATCATAGCAGAAAAGGTTAGGTGAAACACCAGGACAGAGAACTTCATGATTGTAGAAAAGGTTAGGTGAAACATCAGGATAGAGTACTTCATGATGGGAGACAGGGTTAGGTGAAACACCAAGATAGAGAACTTCATGATGGGAGACAGGGTCAGGTGATAACTGACTACTAAGTTTTCCAGTGGTGCATCCAGTCAATGCTGCTTATTTCCATGACCATCCTCATGGCTGGGCCCAGTTACTACTGGTCTGCTGGTCAGGGCCAGACAGGACAGAGTCACAAGAGGATGTTCTCCGGGTGGCCAATGTAGCTGTCCAGCTGCAGGTCCACCAATGCCACCACCAGGCCTTCCATCTCTTTCTAGATGACATATTGTGACCCATCTGTGATGGTCCCTGATGTAAAGCCTACACACTACTCCAGAGACAGCCCACCAAAAGTCCCCAGGGAACCTTACTAATCACTTCCCATAGTATGCTCTGCATCATTTTGTAGAATGAGAGTTAGCATGGAGACAGCTGGAGACCTGGTAGATGGTGGCAAGGCAGGTGGTTGGTGAAGTTACTGCTGCCACATCACATCTACAACTACGGCAGACACTACATAAATGGAGAAAAGGAACACTAACAAGCCAACAAATAATGTATGAAAAAGGACAGAAGTAAGCAGGTAGACAAGAAAAAAAAAGTTTTTTTTTAATGTGTACCACTCTGGGAGGCGTAATATTTCCTGAAGGAGTAACATTTTATTATACATGTAATGAAAAAAAATACAGGGCCCCAAAGAGTATTATAGTAGGCAGTGTGCCACAAGGACCAAGATTTGATGCTGCTTAATCTGTCCTCCTAGTGTATGTCATGTGAAAGTGCATTTGCTGCAAAGAGTGAGCACAGATACTGCAGGAGATGAGAGAAGGCACTCTTGATGCCACATTGTGCATTCAAGGAAAATGCAATCAGGAAGCAGATTTGTCATACTGGATGAGATCATGCATGGCACTGTGTTGTCCATGGCTTGGGACACAGGTACAGAAGACAAAACAAGTCAAAAATATAGGTAACTGCACTGTATAATGGTAATATAACATGGCATAAAACAGCCCCTATTAAACAACAAATGGCAGTCTGACAGATGCACGCCTGTGGTATGCCAAATGTAACTGGCACAGGCAGGGTTTTTTAATGGATAGTAGAAAATGGTTCAGGGCAGGTAGAGTAATGCACCTTGTATTAATAGCAGGCATATGGCTACGATCATGGGAATGTACAGAAGCAAATTCTTAGGTGTGCCATAGAGACTGACCCCAACCATGGGTGTGGATTGTCTCTACATTGAAATTTCATGACTCACTTTGCCAAATCCCAAGATACTGACAAAAAAGACCAAATATGCAAGAGAAGACTGAATATCAAACATCAGTCTTCTCTTTTAAACTTGTTTTTTTGCAGGAGGGCAAGTTCCCTTGCACACACTGATGTGGACGGCTGCCCCCATATCCATGAACTTCCTCTGAGATCACCATACCTTGTAGAAAATTGTAATATTCTGAGAAATGGTAAACCTGGACTAAATATATATATATCAGGTCTTTAGGCCATTTGGTCTCCACATCTTGGGACTCAGTAAAGTGGGTCCTGAGACATTTCAGATGGTTACCCTGTGGAAATCCCCATCCATCAAGCCAATCATAATAATTACACCGCTGATGGCATTTACCAGAGTTAGGGTGGTTGGTAAAAGAGAACAACCTGAATTGCCATGGTGTGAGCCTAAGCATACAACAGCAGTATGTAATGCCTAAACATAGTAGCTGCACTACAAAAATAAAATAGTCAATACTAAATGTATGTAAAGTATAAGCAACTATAATTTCAGTAGTTTATATGAACCTCTACAACTGGAGAGACATTCCATATGTATCCCGTACATTGACTGTTTCTCATCAATCTCTCCATGTGCAGAAAAACATAAAAAAATGTTGTCCATGACAACCACTTGTTAATATTTAAGCCTATCAAAACTACATACAAGATGGCTAACTGAGAGCAGCAACTGGTGAAAGCTCCGAAAGAAAATGTGAAAAAATATTAAAATTTGAAGATACTTGTTAGCTAATTTTATACATTAATAGTAAAAGAAAAGACTTATAGCTTCAACTTCTACAAAAGCTGTAGTTTTTCTGTCAGAATTTCAATTGTTTAGTTAAGAAATAAAGACTTCAACATGAGTCTCTTAACTCATTAACCCTGACTAGCATCTTATGGCGCCTCTGTGCTTACATCCGAGCGTGCCATGAGACGATATGAATTGCAAGCTGCTACCCCCAAGTGGCTTCAACAGGCACGAGAAACTGTAGTGCAGATTTGTAGTTTTTCTTCATGCAAAACACGCTGAAATTGTAACTGAACTTGTAATTTACCTTGTTTAGTTACGATTCAGCATGTTTTTATATGCTGGTCACATTAAACTTTTACTTCAAAATCTGCTTGCAAGTTGTTGATAAAGCAAGTGATGGAAGCCAATCAGATTCTTTCAATCCAAGCCACCACTTGCATAACACATCCACCCCCAACGTACTTTTCTTTCGTTTTTCCCAGATAAATAGAGAGTCCAGCAGCAGGTATTTCTTTAGTTTTTGCTGATATTTGGAGATTTACCTGCTACTGGATCCCTCTGTTTTATTTGGGCTTGGATCACTGCTAGAGAGCCACACCAGTTGTCCGGACCTTATGAGGAGGTTCCTGGTTTAATTCTTATTCTGCTTGGCCTTCCAACAGCTTTTTTTTTCCTTGAGGTAGGCTGTTGGATGCAGTTTATTTCCCCTGATCTGTCTCTGGAATTTGTGTTACCACTCGCTGATGTTTACTCCTGTTTACTGTCTCGCATTTACTGCCTGGTATAATCTCTTCTGGTTCTTGTGGAAGGGCTGCTGCGGCAGCATTATTAGAAATGTTAAACTGCCACAGTCGCAGTTATCATTTTCTGTATTTACAGCAGTGTCCACCAGATTTATTGACAGAATAAATGTAAGTTTCATTGTGACTGTCTTGTGCCCGAGGCATGCTTTATTTAGTATGGTTTTAGATTATATAGATTTATATATTTTAGCAAATTGCATAGTAGTATATAAGGAAAAATAACTGGCTTTGTGAAACTGTAAGTATGATGTTGTGACAAGGGTGTTGGGTAGTGCTTTGATTTTATTTTTTAATTATGTATAGGTCGCTGTGGGTGGTGCGCAGCACTCTGCAACTTCTAAGTTTGTGGGCTAAAATCACTCAGTTAACTAATCAACTGTCTAGTCCCAGTGTGTGGTGGTGTGAGCATCAGGTCAGTTAAACATTAAGTGGTCAAGTGTTGTCGGTGGGCACCTATTACCACTAGCTAGAAAAGCAGTTTTCTGAACCACTTTTCCTTCTTGGTGTAGAATCGCACATTTCTGAGTGATTTCTCACTGTCATTCACTGCAAAATGCAATGGTTCCTATAAAATATTATATTATATTTTTTTAACTTGGAGTAAAATGATAAGGTCTTTAATTGTGATATTGTAGGAACCATATTATATTATATTACATTATTTACTTTCTTGCCTTCCTCAGTGGTGCAGCGGTTAGCGTTGTTGCCTCACAGCATGAGGTTCTCCTTTTTGATTCTCGACTAGAGCGTCTTCTGTGTGGAGTCTGCACAAAACATGCTGCTTTATTTACAGTAATAGACGTACAGAGATTAGCCACTTACTTTTTATTGTTCAATATTTGAATATTTTGTCCATGTTCATTCTCATATAATGTGTTTTCTACATAACAGTTTTCAATCCATTCAGAGCATGACTCAGTTGTCATCACCTAGTTACAGCTGGACATCCAGATTGCAGGTAATAATAAAATGCCAACTTTAATGTACAGCATAAGCGTTTTACTTGTTCATATGTTTTAAAGATTTGCATTTGATCTTGACATGTACATTCATAATGTAGTGTCATCCTTAAGTGTGTCACAAAGAGTAATGCTTTTAGATTCCTTTCTAAATTATCTAACCTCAACCTGTCTTCCTCTTCCCTTGCTTGGTTCTCCAGCTATCTCTCAGATAGGCAGCAATCTGTCAAATGGCTCTCCTCTAGCTATCCCTTTATATCTGTTCTGACAGGTGTTCCTCAAGGCTCTATCTTGGGTCCCCTCTTATTTAACATCTTTACTAACGAACTCTTCACCTCTTGCAGACAATCTTCTCTTATACAATATGCAGACGAGTCATCACTCATGTCAGTCTCCAGTAGTATTACAGACCTTCTCACCCTTACTCAAAACTCCTTTCTATCCACAAAGAAATGGCTATCTGACAATCTGCTTATCCTTAACCCCAAGAAGACCAAGCTCCTGCTCTTTCTCTCCCACTCACTTTCCAACCATAAATCTACATTTACCATAACATCCTCTAAAAACACTATCATAAAACCTGAACCACACACTAATCTGTTAGGCATCATTATAGATGAGAAACTCAAATTTAACTTACACTTACTGCAGCGAATAAAAAAAACACACCAGAAACTTGGCTTGCTCTGTCACAACAAAAGATTTCATACTGCAAATGCTAGACTCACCTTAGCACAGTCTTTCCTTTCCTCTTGCCCACACTTCTCTACGCAGCCCCCATGCTAACCAACATACAAGCTACCACCATGAACAAACTGCAACAAACTTATCAGAAAATTGCAAGATTCATTACAAACTCCCCTACAACTCCCATCACTGCCTGTCCCTGAACTCCTTACAATGGCTCGAATTCCCTCAACTACTGCTACTTTCTCAGTTTCAAGTTATTCACTCCATTCTATACAGACCTTCATCCTGTCCAGCACTTACTACTCTTTTATCTACCTATACCTCTTCTAGAACCCTCCTCACCTCTAACCAACAACTTCTGGATGTAGACCATACAAAGAAGAACATAGGTAAACTACAATATAACTGCTCTTTAGCCCACACTTGGAACAAACTTCCTCTACACATACGTTCCATCATACACCCTGTGCACTTTAAAAAGGAACTCAGACATTATCTTCTCAACACCAAATCATGTCTCTGCTTAGAACCTACCTAATATTTCCCCTTAATACAATGGTGCTTCTTCCCTCTGAACTCCTGAAAGCACCTATGCCTTCCTATGAAGCCTAGACAAGACATCTGATCACTTGTATATCACTTGTTCGATCACTTGTATATAACGTGTTTGTATATATATATATATATATATATATATATATATATATATATATATATATATATATAAAAAGGGGTTCATATACTCATTTCTTTGAGACAATCCTCTTACAGTAATCTATATATGTTTGATTCATATTTGTATTAATATGTTTTGGAGTTTTGCTTGGTTATGGCATGGCACTTTCTAGTTTTTGCTACCGATGTTATCCTAAATTGTTTTGTAACTGGAGCTTTTCTCCTCAGGTCTCCACTGAAAACGGGCTCCTGGCCCAGCTGGATCAACCTGGTTAACAAATGTCAAATAAATAAATAAATTCACCTGCCTACTTAAAGATATTGTATATTTGTTTAAGGCAGAAACGTGAACAATCTTCAGTATAGGATATTTATCTAGCACACGACAGAGAGTTTTTTTTTTCAAAAGTTCTTCATTTTTTAAATGGGCAGGATCTTTGTATTTAAGGCAGTTGCCGACTTTTTAATAGACTACATTAATGGTTTCATAGATATATATATATATATATATATATATATATATATATATATTATATATAAGATATATATATATATATATATATATATATATATACACACACACACACACACACACACACACACACACATACACACACACACACATATGTACGTTTGTATGTTTGTGTTTAACAATATGCTTATGTATGTATTTATATTCCACTATATAAAAATATATTAATCTGTAGTCCCTCAAATTATATCAGCCTGGATGCATTTTACATTTTTACAGATATTCATAAATAAATAAATACCATAGCATTGAGCTCAGTGTACAGCTTAAAGCTGCTATGTTTAAACAGTAAGTTTTTAATGATTGTCATTTGCATTTAATTACATCTAAGCCAGTTGTGGATGAATTGACAGTATTGCCATATGCTGTTTGATGGTCACATTCATGTTGTTTGGCTTTGATCAAATTTATATTAAACACATTAGAGTAACTACTTCTCTTAGGACTAGCCTTGCTTTCCTGGTAATCAGCATCTTGATAAGCTCTCAAACTTGCAAGCAGTCTTCTGCAATTTCTGTGCAGAACCTTAGAAGTGACAGAAGGAGAAAGGATCCTTATATCTACAGACAGAGTCAGAATATATTTTAGAGATGGACTGAGTAATTAATATATCTCACACATATTTTACAAAGGCAGTGTATCATAAAATAGTTATAATATGTAATGTATCAAAGTAGTTATCTTATAATATGTAGTAACTTATAACATTGCATGTACACAGAGAATATATTAATAGCAGTTCAATAATATAGACTGTACAGGTTACAAGTTAATTAGGGTTAAGCAAGTTTGGTTATAATGGTCTAAGGAAACAGCTTGTAGGGGTTATAATTCTGACACTGACATATTTCCATGAAATTAGTAGCAGGTGAACAAGGAGTTGCAAATCCTTAATAGACTGTTAGTAAATAAACTTTATAATAAAGAATTTTGAATTTATTACTCTTGACATAACCACCTTTTAAAAACATATTAATTTATGTCTAAAGAACCTGACATTAAGTCCATATGACAAAATATTTTATGTAAATAATCATATACTCTGAAAGAGAAAACTATCACCACTTGCATAGTGTTTTTCCCCCTCAATTATGTAATTTCCTTATCCAGATATATATATATATAGAATGTGTTTTTGCTGTTATCTACCTCTATCTTGAAGAATTTTTACTAAACTGTTTGTCTGGGCGACCTTTTTACACTTTGGTTTGGATGGGTATATTTTTTGGCACAGTAATTATGGCTGTGGATGCTGATTTCTCAGGTAGTTTCACTTTTCTTATTTGGCCAGAGCAGTTTATACCATATAAGTCATTAATAACAGTAGACGTAAACCACTAGTGTAGTGGAACGATATTTAATGTCAAGAGCTATGCATCCCCTTTGACAAGTGGTGCCTCACAGGAATTAGTGTTCAACCCAGCATTGTTTAATCTTTTCCTTTACAGTCTCTAAGGCAATGCTTGTGCCTAGATTTTAAATTTGCAAATGACTCAAAACCTGGAATTTAATTTTGTCTTATACCATGGGGGGATCTCTTTTGTATGTTACTATGTGTTATATATGTTCAGGGAGGAGTTTGTGGACATGTTTACTGGTGAACCAGGGTACACTAACCCAATGAAGCACCATGTTGACACAGGCCTCATTAGCCCATCATATAAGCCCCTTACAGCATGCCTGATTGAATTAAGTAGTCACTGAGAGAAGACCTATAGGAAATGTTTGATCTGGGGTAAATCTTAACCAGTAACATACTTCTGTTTTCATAGGTCTTATGGGAAAATGCAAGCTAATGCATGTATTGTTTTATTATTAATAAAATGCAGTAGTATATATTTCTTGCACCTAATCTGAAATAGTCCAGTTCAAGAAACTAACAAGTGGGACGGGAGTTAGAATGGTAGATGGGGATGATCAGCTGAGAGATTCCACCAAAATTACCCAAATAGGGCGTTGCAATTGCTAAGGTCGGCCCTGATGGCACTGATAATGGGTTAAAGGCAGTAAGGTTCCAAATGATGCAAATAAATGACACTTGTAACATAATTATGAAGAGCAGAGTAATGTGTTGCTTGTAGTATATGCTTATGTGAACTGTATAACAATGGTAATATAATATGCCCAGCAGTCAAGGTTAGAGAGTAAGGTTGGTAAAGAAGCATTTGATTATTTAGATAGTGTTCTGCTGTGTGTGTGTGTGTGGGGGGGGGGGGGGGTGAATGCGTGACTCTAAAGTAGTTCCCAGGTGAACGATCACAAGGGCTTGCTGACTTCCTGGGGGATACTGTTATGTATTTCTTGGCAAGTTGGTGTTAGTCCATGGCTCAGATCCCAGTTATTTGTCTGTATTAGCCCTTTATGGAGTGGATTTGTGGCAGTGGTTTATTTGAGGTTGTGCACATAACTGAAGAATGCCTTGTGGTTGTCCTTGGCCTGGTAGGACAAATGTACATTTTATTTGGCTTTGGTAAATGTTATTTGCCTTCAGATCTGTTTAGTTTGAGATGGCTTTTATCCTGCTGTTTTTTTTTATTTAGTTCTGTACTTGATGCTGTTGGGTTGCATGGTTAGTGTTTCCAATAATACATGGGTATCCTGGGTCATAGTGGGGACCTATATCTTGTAAGTAAGTAATATGGGATTTGGCTTATGGTACTTTGAAGATGGAGAAGCTCAAGTTTATTGTCCTGTTTGACCTGACATGAGATTTAAAGTCATACACAACCACCTTTATTACCTGTCTGCATAGTAGCTGGTCAAATTGCATGTTCTGGGCTTTTTTCTTGGCTGGGGTGCCTTCTGTGCGGAGTCTGCATGTCCTCCCTGTGGTCACGTGGGTTTCCTCCAGGTGCTCCGGTTTCCTCCCACATCCCAAAGACATGCAGTAGGTGGATTGGACACTCTAAATTGGCCCTAGGTGTGAGTGTGTGCATGTGTATGCCTTCTGTGGAAGGTTGGGCGTCGGGCTAGCAACTCAACACCTTAAAACTCCACTGCCAATCATGAGTGGACAGATGATCTGCTGTGGCAACCCCTAACCGGGAAAAGCCAAAAGAAGAAGAAGAAGTCAGGTATTCTCCTTTCTGATGATAATGAGTCTATGTTACCTAACAGCTACACAAGGTAATGACATGAATGCCTATGCGATGGGCAGCAATTATCACCTGTGTCTGAGCATGCATAACTTTGTACATCATTATCTCACTGCAGTTACAATATAGCACTGAGTCATTATCATTTTTCAGCCAGACTGTCAGCAGCTCACACTGTTATTCACATAAGTAGAAGTCGTTATCACATTGCTGAATGCACAAGATAGATTTGGCTTTTTCTACACTTGGAGTCATTGCAATCCACCCCCCCCCCCCACACACACACACACACTCACAAACACTTTCATTCTGTCATTTGTACAGTTTCAAGAAATGTAACAAATCTACGAGGCACAATTTCCACATCCTGCAAAAAATCAGGACACTTGAGAGTTAGGACTTGGATACATTTTCAATTTGTTATTTTTTGACAAAGTTGCCAGAATAACAGGGTTTGTGTTGCACTGTATGAGAGATATGAATATATATGTTATTTAGTGCCTTGCATCCTCTGATTTGCCAGAAAATAACAACGTTTTCTGATAGACACTCTTTTGTGCCAACTACTCTTGTGTTGGTGGCTGCATCATGGGGGGCATACCCAGCCACCATGGATATTATGATCCACCTACATCACATTTGGGAACTTGGAGACTCTTTGGCTCAGTCCCATAGTGCTGCTGTCCTAGGTAAGCATGGACTTGGGGGTGCCACTGTGATGCAATATTTCCCTCTGGGAAAGGACACATGCGAAACGACAAAGTCTGGGTCAGTCTTGGTCTTTTCACATGTTGTCTTGGTGTAGCTTTCCACTCAGTCTCCCTCCCTTCAGGTGTAGTAAATGTATGTAGGTCAGGGCAACAGGGTTTACATTTGCTCTTCCCTTCCACTCCTTATGGCCATTGCTTAAAGGACACATGTAAATGGAAAAGGCAGAGGTAAGGCAGAGTGTTGGCATTACATGCAATCGGAAGTCTTTTCTGCTACCAGCAGTCTGAGTGGGTAGCAAGCACCGGTATGGTACACAACTAAATACATTAGGGTGAAATGTCCCACTTGGTGTATATATTGATTTAATAATTTACTATGGTGTAAATATTTCTGTTATTTTAATTGTTTTATTTAATTTGACATTTGTTAAACATTATTGTTTGGTGCATGTACAAACATTAGCTCATTGATGAAAGCACATGTCAGACTTTGGTTTCTGTCAATGTGCAATCCTGCAAAATTTACCCCAGTTCCTTTCCTTCAGTTTATCTGTATTTTCATGAGTAAGATACAGATGCAAGTATCCATTCTAGTAATGTGGTTCATATCTTTGTGAATTCATGTAACTGAATCGCATATGATGAAACAATTTAATGTCTCAAACAATCACTACATAGTGCCTGTTGTGTTTCTTTGCAGCTGCCTCTGTGCAGGAAAGGAACATTATATTCTATACTATTGTGTTTTTCAGCTTTGCATTTACCCTTAAGACATCACACCCCTCAGTGAAGATGCCATCTGCTAAGATGTCAGCCAACATTTACTTGGGGGAGGATACTGATTCTGACAGTAATACCAGTGGGTCCGAAATGGAATTGGACCTTGAATCACAATGTAAAGCAAACCAGAGTGAAGATGATGATTATGACACAGATGATGATATTCCACTGGCACGTCTGCATGAGAAGGCCATTACCGCTGATAAAGATGATGCCCCTGTCCCAGCCATTCCTGACAGACCCCTATGCTCTGCCACCCCTGACCTCACCACGGTTGATGAAACTGACCATGACAGTGGGGATGACGTGCCACTTGCCTATCTAAGGAATGATGGCACACACAACAGTGGTCATCAACTTGAATCCGATTTTGACACGGAGGCTGAATTGCCTCTATCTGAGTTAAGGCAAGCACATGGCATGACTGACAGACCATTGGAGTCCTCCATAGCCCAGGCCAGGCCTAGTGCTGACAAGGAAGTGGATATGCCCCTACTGTACATGAGTTCAGGCGTAGTCCACAGCAGGTTGATTTGGATGGAGAAAGTCCACTGGATCTGAGCTGAAGTAGCTCCTTGTCAAGCAAGGCTCTGAGTGTGCCACAGCATGGAATGTGTGCAAGTACTCCACTCAGAAGTGCATACAAACCAGTGGGTACTGACATTGATCAGAGCAGACCATCCGTTAACCACCCTGGAGTTTCCATTCCAAACTGTGCAAGGCTAACCAAAAAGATACATTGAGCATGCCCACCACGTAACATATCATGGGAGAAACGCCTAACACCAGTTCGCATTGATGACTTTGTGTGTCCGGTTGGCCCAGTAACCAACCTAGACTCAGACAACACAGAGATGGACTTCCTCAATTTGATGTTCCCAGAGGAACTGTACTCACTTATTGCTGATGAAACTAACCTCTATGCTGCACAGAGGCAGGATGCAGCAGGCAAGGTTGATAACCGATGGAGTCCTGTTTGTCTTGGAGACATACGCACATTTCTTGGTGTCAGACTATACATGTCTATTGTACATGTTCAAGAATACAGGCAGTACTGGGAAACACACCAGGTGTTTGGTCATTTCCCAATAGCTGAGTACATGACACGTGAGAAGTTTGAAAAAATTCAGCAGTATTTCCACTGCAATGACAAAAACCTCAGACTGCCACAGGGCACTGTGGGTCATGACAAGCTACATCATGTGCGACCAATACTTGATGCCATACTTCATGCATGTAGGACACAGTATAATGTGCATCATGAGGTGGCAGTAGATGAAGCCATGGTTGGCTTCCGTGGACGTCTGACATTGAGACAGTTTATGCCTGGCAAGCCGGAGAGGTATGGCATTAACGTATGGGTGCTGGCTGACTCACATAATGGGTATGTGCATGAATTCCAGGTATACACTGGAAAGGCAGAGCAGACCACAGAGGTTGGTCTGGCACACTGAGTTGTGGTTGACCTAACATGAGGGATGATTGCAAAGAAGCATCACATTTACTTTGACAGCTTCTTCACCTCTATCCCACTGGCACAGCAACTGCTGCAAGACAGTCTGTACTGCTGTGGAACCATGTGCACCAATAGGTCAGGATGGCCTGTAATGTTCAACAGACATGCCATTGATAAAGTACCTCGAGGGCTCTACAAGCAGTTACAGAATGGACCACTGCTTGCAACTGAATGGAAGGATAGCAACCCAGCATTTCTGCTGTCAATTAATAGTAACCCAACCTTGGCAGTCTCCAGCATATGCAGGAGACAGCACAATGGAACAAAAGCTTCAGTGCTATGTCCACCAGTTGTAAACATGTACAACACATACATGAATGTGGGGACCAAGTCAATCAACTCAGGATGCAGTATACAATTGCACAAAAGACAAGAAAATTGTAGCTGTACTTGTTCTGGTTCCTATGGGATGTGGCCATAGTGAATGCTTACATTTTATTCCGTGAGGTTAGGAGCCACCAGCAGCTTTCACGTTCCAGCCATGTTATTTTCACAAGCCAGTTACAGTTTAGAAGAGACCTAGGCATGCACCTCCGGGCCACCTACAAGAAAAGGAAAAGATGCATTGAGATTACTGTCCCAGAGCCCATGAGCGTTTTGAACAAGGCTCACACTTCCCAGTGAAATGGCAGAAATCATGATGCAAACACTGTGCCAGCAAGTGTAAACATGCTGAACCATCATGGGGATGCCTGACCTGCAAGATTAACTTGTGTGTTGAATGCTTCGGTGAGTACCAAGACCATAAGGATCTAGCAGATTGCTGGCAGCAGTAAGATGTACAGTGCACACTGTACAACATACAGTTGTGGCCAGGCTGCTGGGTGCATCAGTGTGTCATACCCAACCCCTGTGGATCTTATGATTGACCTGGATGGCAGTTGGGAACTTGGAGACTCTTCAGCTCAGTCCCATAGTGCTGCTTTCCTAGGTAGGCATGGCCTCAGGGGTGCCACTGTGATGCAATTTTTCTCTCCAGGAAAGGGCTCATGCAAAAAAACAAGGTCAGGGTCAGTCTTGCTTTTTCTCTTTACATGTGCCCTTTCTGTACCCCCTTGTCAGTGTCCACCCATGCAGTACTTCTGCTAAGGTAAAATAAGATTGTATCTTCTGATGGAATGTACATCAGTGGGCAGCACACATAGACACCATGACTGTTAAGATCATCATGGATGGCAGTGGGGAACTTGTAGTCTCTTCAGCTCAGTCCCACTGGGCTGCTTTCCAGGATATGCATGGTTTCATGGGCGCCACTGTGATGACTTCAGTCCCTCCCCGAAAGGCCACCTGCAAAAAGAAAGAGTCTAGGTACGTCTTTCTCCAATGCAATGTGGCCTTTCACTCTCCATCCACTCTGGTAAAGTAAATGTATGAAGGTCAAGGCAGCAATTAGTAAATTCCATCCCTCATCCCTTAGGTCCATTGCTGAATGGGCACATGTAACAAGAAAAGGAAGAGGTAAGGCAGACTGCTGACACTGAAGGAGGTTGTGAGACAGTAGGGATGTTAGCAGACTGAGTGGGCAGCCAGCACAGGTATAGGGACACTTCAGATAACCACCAGCTGGAGCCCCATGCCTGTTCTCAGTATGTTAGTGGAGCAGCGGTCCTTACCCTGCTTCTTCTCTTTACATGTGCCCTTTCTGTGCCCCATTGTCAGTGTTCACCCATGCAGTATTTCAGCTAAGGCAAGGTAAGACTATATATTCTGATGTTCTGGGAATCACTGGAAAGGGAGCAGCCAAAACCCTAAGCTGTCCCATCTCAGAATCTTGTGTTGGTGGATGCATCACAGGGGGCATATTCAGCCACCATGGATCTTATGATCCACCTAGATCACAGTTGGGAACTTGGAGACTCTTCAGCTCAGTCCCATAGTGCTGCTGTCCTAGGTAAGCATGGCCTGGGGGGGCCATTGTGATGTAATGTTTCCCTCCGGGAATGGACACATGCAAAAAGACAAAGCCTGGGTCAGTCTTAGCCTTTTCACATGTTGTCTTGGTGTAGCTCTCCATTCAGTCTCTCTCCCTTCAGGTGTAGTAAATGTAGTGGGTCAGGGTAGTAAATGTATGTAGGTCAAGGCAAGAGGGTTTACATTACCTCCCCCCTTTCACTTCTTATGGCCATTGCCAAAAGGACACATGTAAATGGAAAAGGCAGAGGTAAGGCAGAGTGCTGGCATTGCATGCAATCGGGAGTCATTGCTGTTACCAGCAGTCTGAGTGGGTAGCCAGCATAGGTATGGGACACTTCAGACACTCACGACCTGAAGCATCATGCCTGCCCTGGCATATTAGTGGAGTAGCGGTCCTTACTCTGGTTTTTCCATTTACATGTGCCTTTTCTGTGCCCCCTTGTCAGTCATTGTGTGTAATTTGGTGTTTTCACTGGTAGTAGGTATGTACCTCTGCAGTGTTGTCACCACTTATGTACCTAATGCAAAGAATACTGCCCCTGTGGATAAGATGGACTATTTGGATGGGATAACCAGGTAATGCATATGATATACATATATATATATATATATATATATGTAGTCTTCCAATACATCTATCAAACAGTAGTAATCTGTTTGCATTTTCTTTCTTGTGCAAGTTCGTCCACCTTCTCAGACTGACATGTCTTCACGAGCAGGAGAACGACAAGTAAGAGTGTGGGTATGTGGCCATTCCTACATTCACTGGGCTGCCAGCCATGCCTCTGAAACTGAAAACCAGTACAACTTGAGCTTCCCCACATCCAGTGTGAAGGTATACTGGATTGCAAGAAGAGGTATGCATTGGAGCGGAGTATTGCAGTTGTTGGAAGAGAAGTGTTCCATCTACCTTGAGCCCAACATTCTTCTGCTGCACATTGGAGGGAATGATGTCATCAGTCAACCACTCGGAAGGGAACAGTTTCAAATCACAGCAATTTCTGAACACCTTCAGCTGTGGTGGGCATGTTGTCATTTTGTGTGGCCTGATATAATTCCTTGACAGATATGGAAAACAGCAAACAGTCAATGGGCAGCTCACAAGACCAGGCATTTACAGAATGGGTTCATGCATGGCTTGATGCACAGGGTCGGTGGCTCTACAATATGCCATGACAGCATCGCCATGGAAGATGTTCACCTGTTCAGAAGGGATGGTGTTCACCTAACTGAGGAGGGCATTGCGTTGTTCTTGACTGACCTCCACAATGGCGTGAGGAGAGCTATGCAGGATTAGTAACATGCAGCTTGTGAGAAGATTGGAAAACTCCCATGACCAAGTAGCATCAGTATGGCAAGTAAAACTCTATTATGAAATGTGTTGCGTAAAATATATTTTTCTGAGTTTGGCAAATAGCTGTGGTAAGGAGCTGGTGAAGATGCTGAGAAAGAACAACTTTTTCAGGAGAGTGTTACCATATACAATCTAATATGTCAGTGACCATCCTGCAATACTTCTTTTTTTATTCGGCTTTTATCAGGCATGTGTATAGTTTAGATGACAGAAAGGGCTTAGTAATACAGAACATGATCCCTTTGGTCCATCGCTGAATGGACACATGTAAAGAGAAAAGGCATAGGTAAGGCAGACTGCTGACACTGATGAGGTTGTGAGACTGCAGTGGTATCAGCTGTCTGAGTGGGTAGCCAGCACAGCTATCAGACAGATTAGATGGCCTTGCCTTCCACTGAAGTCCCATGCCTGTCCTGGGTTCATCAGTGGAGTGGCGGTTCTTACCTTGCTTTTTCTCTTTATATGTACCCATTCAGCAGTTTGTTGGCTACACCAAGAATGTGCATATTTGCAATCATATGTGTCTACATGGTAAAACAACTGGTTCTGAATGCTGTACACATGTACAGATATCAGTTTTGTTAGAACTCAGGTTATGGAAATTATGATTTTTTTTTCATATTTTGATAAATAACTTTGCAAGGGAGCATCTGAATGTGCTAAGTAATACTTCTTTGTTGTCCTGCTATTATCAGGCATGTGTAGAGTTTAGATGACAGGAAGGACTTAGTAATTCAGAACTCGATCCCTTAGGTTTATTGCTGAATGGACACATGTAAAGAGAAAAGGCATAGGTAAGGCAGACTGCTGACTCTGAAGGAGGTCATGAGACTTCAGTGGTATCAGCTGTCTTAGTGGGTAGCCAGTACAACTATGAGACAGATCAGATGGCCTTGCCTGCCACTGAAGTCCCATGCCTGTCCTGGGTTCATTAGTGCAGAGGCAGTCCTTACCTTGCTTTTTCTCTTTACATGTACCCATTCAGTTGTTTGCTGGCTACACCAAGAATGTGTATATTTACAATCATACGTGTCTACATGGTAAAACAACTGGTTCTGAATACTGTACACATGTACAGATATCAGTTTTGTTAGGACTCAGGTTATGGAAATTATATTTTTTTCATATTTTGGTAAATAACTTTGCAAGGGAGCATCTGAACATGCTAAGTAATACCTAATTTTGAAGACAACATTGATAGTTCCAACATGGTAAAACAACTGTGCTTGTATGTTGTACACATGTGCAGATATCAACATTTGTTTCGGACTTAGGTTATGGAAATTATGATTTTTTCATATTTTTGTAAATAACTTTGCAAGGGAGCATGTCAGTTTGCCAAGTAATACCTCATTTTGAAGACAGTGTTACTCCTTACAACAAGGTAAAAAAACTGTGTCTGCGCACTGTACACATGTACAGATATCACAGTTTGTTTAGTCTTGTATGATTATGAAAATTATACATTTCCAATACTTCCCAGTGTTATGCCCATATCTTTGCAAGGGAGCATGGTGACGACACAAATGATGCATCATTTTGAAGCTGACATTGAGTCGCACAACTGATAAGTAGGCTCTGTTACAGGTGATGACATATCCTTTGTTTATTTATCAATTATGAGAAATATTATATTAATCATATTTCTGTGAATGTCTCCGTAAAGGAGCATCACACAGTAATGGTTTTGGTATCATTTTAAAACTGATATTCATACAAATTAAATACAAATTGTATGGGTTTACATGGAACATCGACCAAGATATTGTGCTTTGCTTTTCCAAAACGGAATAAAATATGCACAATATCAACATTCCTTGCCACATATTTACTAATGACTTTGATACGCAGTATCAGCATTTACACTGTTGGAAAGGGCAGTGTCTGCTGAACAACTTTCGTATCTACATATTGGTCTAGCTCTTATAGTTAAAGAGTTATGAACATTTGTTTTCTGTATGGTATTAGAAATGGATTTTCTGAAAATGAGCTCAGGCTGCACTGTTGTTCCTATGGTGGAATTAAGCAGGCAGCTTTTTCTGAGCTGAGTGAATGAGTTAAGAAATGGTACTCAGGATTCTTCTGTTAAAAAAAGACATCCAATCAAGCCCATCTCGTCTTCAGGATATATTACTTCAAATAGACAAACTGGAAATAAAACTAGAAAGTTTCAAAAAAGAGTTCGGAAAGATGATGGAAATTTATAAAATTCTTATGAAACAATGGGGGACATAAATGATCATGAAGACAGAGTAGCTGAAAGTGAGTCTCAGACTGAATTTCAATTAAGACAAGGTAACTGTCTCATGGAAAAACAGACTGAGATGAAATAACATTAGAATTTATGGCATACATGAAAAATATGAGGGTGACAATATAATAAACATCTTAGCTACCTGGCTATATAAAACATGAAATCTGCCTAAAATGTTATCTTTTTGGAATTGAACAATCACATAGATCCCTGAGAGCACCTTGTAAGAAGGAAAACTCACCACCACACTCAATTATAGTTAAGTTCATGTCTAGCTTAGAAAAAGATCAAATATTGAAAGCAACATGATCCAGCCCATCTATTAAAATAAATGAATACAGATTTGACAGTGATTATATTCAGTAAATGAATGAATAAAAGAAAATCCTGTTTACCACTGATCAAGGAACTTAAAAAGAACAATATTAAAGCCACTCTGGTATTTTCTGCAAATATTAAGTTATTCCTTTCTGAAGAAACCAAGATATTTAACACACTGGAGGAAGTATCGACCTTTGCTATCAGCAATGAAATTGTTAATAATGCTGAAGAAATGGAGTGGAACAGTATATCCCTGAAGGGAGAAAGTGAGCTGAATTCTTGGACAACTGTTTCCAAAACTAAAAAAACCCAAAACAAGTAACTCTTTTCTAATTGCAGAACTATTATTTCTGAAACAATTGATTTGCCTTTTAAGTAAAAGGTTTGTGCTGGACAGTAAGCCTCTGATTATATATGTGACTATGTAGTTATATTATAAGCTAAAACATTTTTTCATGATGAGGAATATAAAGGGTTAGTTTTACTGCTTTATCAAACTTACAGTGAAAGACTTACCCTGGGATTTAATAAACTCAGTGCAGGAATAGTGCTATTCCTGCATGGAGTGGTTCATATCCATGTAGCTACAGCAGTATGCCTTGCATATTCATGAAGGTGTGCTGCAGTTAAGGCTAAAGAGGCACAAACAATGAACGAGTGCAGGGGGTGTGTTTAAGTAGTGCACGGAATACGAACATGTCCCCTGAACTCAGAAAGTGCACTATGGCTCTTTTCAAATGCATTTCATTGTCGGCGGACACTGAAAGCAAAAACAAAAGGTTCTTTCAGTGTCCATGGACACTGAAATAAGTATTAGATCAGGAAATAAATGCAGGGGGTATGTGACAGGTCTATCACACACCCCCTGCATTGTAAAAGTGTAGTACGGCACTTTGCAACTACTGTCAGTGTCCATGGACATTGACAGCTAATAAAATAGCTCATGTTAGTGTCCATGGACACTGAAATAGCCAGAAGATGATCAAGAAAATGCAGGGAGTGTGAGACAGGTTTTGCCACACACCCTCTGCATTGTAAAAGTGCAGTACTGCACTTTGCAAGTGCTGTGAGTTTCCGCAGACATTGACAGCTAATAAAATAGCCATGTCAGTGTCCACAGACACTCAAATAGCAGATGATCAAGGAAATGCAGGGGGTGTGTGACAGGTTCTGTGACACATCCCCTTCATTGCAAAAGTGCCATACGACACCTTGCAACCTGCTAAAACAAGAAATGTGGCAAAGGCACAAATAATGGGGGGGGGCAAAGCTCTAAAAATAGGGACACTTCTTAAATATTGCTCTTACAAACTTAGAAAGTTGATAGACAACAGGTTATGCATTAGCATGAATTTCCAAAGGATAAAAGTCTGAAAGTCAAATGTATCCCATTATTACCTGACTGCAGTCCATGTGGACAATGGCACAAATAATGGGGGACAAATCTCTAAGAATAGGGACACTTCTTCATAAATGTTGCTCTTGCAAACTTAGAGTGATAGAAAACAGCATATGCATTAGCATGAATTTCCAAAGGATAGAAGTCTGAAAGTCAAATGTATGCCATTATTTCCTGACTGCAGTGCTCACTCACCATGTAATATAATAATATAATAAATATGTTTAAGCATAGCTGAGTGGGTGTGTTCATTATGGTCCTCCACTTACATTGCTTAAACATCCCATAAGAGATAAATAAAAATATACAGCTAAAGTTCCCAAACTGAGATAGTGTAGTGATTAGACTCCTGGTTCTACATGCAGGTGTTCACGGTTCGAGTACTAAGACAGGCAAATTATTTTTAGATGGGAAAGCAGTCTTAAAATATTTTTTTCAACTTAAATTACGTAGTAACTACTGTCAACCAGGATAGTGTAGCTGATGTAAAATGGAAGTGTGAGTGCATATAACATGTGAAACCACCCATGTATACACGTGTCCCATACAGCATAGTCACACCCCTTTATAATGTAATGAAAGCACATAGAGGGATGTCATGTAAAGTAAATCATATACACTGACTACATGAAGTCATTATCCTGATATTTTCTAAAAATGAAAAGTGGGCAATAGTTAGCAATCCCCAAAAACCCAGCAAGTGGAACAACAGGAAATTCAATGGTGCAAAAGCATACACCCGACTCCACGGCAGTATATTCACAAAAAGTTTATTCCAAACATCGAAATACACAACGGATTGAGCGCTTTCGTCTCCGACCTGGAGACCTCTTCAGAATCAATTAAAACAGAAAAAAGTTGCAATTTATACATGCTGGTGCTTGTAAATTGATAATTACTCAATTAAAATTAGATTACAATTGGTTTTAGCCCTAATAATAATAATTAGTCCTTTGCCATAGTTAACCCATAAGAGGCTAGAAAGCAACAAGAACCATAAACATAAATAATACCATCCATTTATGTAGTGCCACAGGTTAGAAAAAGAAGAACTTGTGAATATTAAAATCGATAAATAAAATAAAATATGAAACTATGAGTATATAAACATATATATATATATATATATATATATATATATATATATATATATATATATATATATATATGATGTGTGTAAATATATTTGTTAATATATATGTGTATTTGTGTGTGGAACTGTTATAAAATATATCTATATGTAAAGAATTAATATCACGTAAAAGTGTATGTATGAATGTAATTCCATACATGCATATAAAATGTGTTCAACAGTATATATATCAAAATATGTTAAATATATTGAATGTGTGTGTTAGTAATAATTAATAATTAATTAATTAATTGTATAAAATCTTAAAAAATATATATTTATTAAAAACTTGTTTAAAAATATTTGATAATATATAGTATATATACACATTTCAATGAAATCACATATTCTGAGAATAATATATTATTATTGTACCTTAGGTATGGAAATGGAACAATACAATACTAAAAATGGTATTATTTATGTTTATTTATGTATCTTTTATGTAGTCTTGTATGTATATAAAGCCTTTTAAAAGTTAGGAAGAGTGAAAAAAGAATCAAATATATGTTTATGGTTCTTGTTGCTTTCTAGCCTCTTATGGGTTAACTATGGCAAAGGACTAATTATAATTATTAGGGCTAAAACCAATTGTAATCTAATTTTATTTGAATAATTATCAATTTACAATCACCAGCATGTATAAATTGCAACTTTTTTCTGTTTTAATTGATTCTGAAGAGGTCTCCAGGTTGGAGACGAAAGCGCTCAATCCTTTGTGTATTTCGATGTTTGGAATAAACTTTTTGTGAATATACTGCCGTGGAGTCGGGTGTATGCTTTTGCACAATTGAATTTCCTGTTGTTCCAATAGTTAGCAATGCTCGGCTATGCTTACCAGGTTTAAGCATTGCTTCGACATGAATGCTAAGCAGCAGGTAGCTCAACTAAGTGGATTTGGGCACTGTTAAGCAGTGCTCAGCAGTTACCCCTTTAAGCACTGTACAATTCAGCTTAGCGGATTTACGTACTGCTTAGTGGAGCTTAACATGTTTAAAATGGTCCAATGATGGTAAAGGACAGGAATATCACTCTATTTAATTGTTGCAGATGGGAGTACAGTCAGAATCTGTTATAGTTCATCTGTGCAGGTACTATGGCTGGAGTAGATGAAGGAGTGCACTTTCGGGCACAGCTCTGGAGCATTCAAGAGTCCAAGGTCATGGCTAGACTCCTTGTAGAAAACCATGAGGAAAGACTGCTGCAGGACCAGTACCAGGGCTCACAATACAAAGCAGAGGCCTGGGACCATTTTGCACATGATTTCACCAGTGCTACTGGCATCCCACGGACTGGTGAGCAGGTACAGCACTACTATGCTGACCTACAGAGAAGGAAGGGGGTGCCCTTGGCCAAGTGGATCCAAGATGCATGGGCATGGAATGCTCCAGTGGTGAGTATCACTATCAAGTACTTTGCAGTAAATACTAGCCTGAGAATGTGATAGGCAGGTATGCATAATGTTAGTTTTTCTCCCCTACAGCTGCAGCAGAGAGGGCTAGTAACATAGAAGCCCATGCTGACAGACTGCTGCGGCTGTGCCAACAGGCTGGTGAGTACAAATCTGTTTTGCATTATATTGTTCAAATAGCTAAGGAGTACATTGCTTACTGCTAGTAGGTATACTGTTACTGTGTGAACTGACTAAATAAAAAAGTTTGACCGACTAATATTGATGTGCAATAACGATCCCTACAAAACAACTGTTGTGTTTATTCTGGTATGTTGTTCTATACATATACAATGTATAAAGGTTCTTAACAGCAAATATTGCTGTGACAGCATACATTAACTGAAACTGTTCTGTGAACCAGCTAAGAAAAATTGTAGATGGTGGAGCTGTAAAACAAGATATAACTGAAATGTGAGATATATACTGCACTAAGTTCTGAACCCTGAATAGTAATGTATAATGTTTGAAAGTGAGTTCCATCCAGCATTGTCTTGTGTTAACTTTTGCTTTCCATATTGTAGTAATCCAAAGGAGTAATGCACAGTGCAATAACTATCAGTCATGTATGCAGCACAGGATTACAAGTTCATACTGTCTAACCAAGAGACTATTAGGCAGAAACCAGTCAAACAAAAAACAGCAGTTCCCCAGTAGCTCAGTGTGATGAGAAATAGCGTAGTTGTTAATTTTGTACACCCAGACATGGTTCGAATCCAGGGAGTGTACTAAGATGTGTGCACATCTACACACAAGTAATCAGGAATAAATGTAATAACAGTCAGGTAGTGTTAACTGATATTTTCTCCACAGGTTTTAGAGGTAAGGAATTGTTGGTAGTAGCTGTATGAAGGGGATACTAATATACTGTGTACAACTGTTCAACTGTCCCACCACATGCCAGCAAATTACAGCAGGATGGGTACATAAAGCATGCACTCTTCCTGATACATGCCTCTCAAGTGGCATGCTGTAACGGCTATTGGTCATCGCTGCCAATAACCCTGGACACAGATAGGAAACTAGTTGAAGTATGTCAGTAGCACACTCACATAACATGAGTTCAGGGTACCGCTCCTGTGCCAGATATGTAAACCTGACATGTACGAGTCCCTTCTAGTCATGTACCTAGAGTTGCTGCAGTTTGCCCCATACCATTCCACACTGACAGTTTAATAGGTATGTTTGTTCTACAGAAGTTATCGGCCATAGGCAGATGTAAAGTGAGGGTAGACCCATAGAGTACTGAGCAGTACTGTTGTGGAAAATAAAAGCATAAACAGTTGTTAATGGACTCTTTGTCTCTCTCCCCACCCCTCATCTGGATCAATACTATAATTCATATACTATGGGTATATTTTTCTCCAAACCTAATTTTGGGACTTGTGTTCTATTACTGTTCATATATTTGATTGGCTGCATGTTAACATACCTTGTTCAAATACCATTGTTGGTGGATGTTGCCGTGCTGTTACAATGCATACTGAATCTTGAAATGTGTTGTTCATGACTAAACAATATATTTTTTAAAACCTCAACACCATAGCATGTTTGGGAAGGTAGATCCCAGCAGATCTGCCTATCCCACCTCATCTGGCTGTGGCACCGGGCCCCAGCACATCTGGGACCCAACCCAGGACTTCTTGGTCTGCTGGTCCTGCACCACCTTTGGGTGGAACTGCCTCAGGGGATGGGACCCACCCCCCCCCAGGAGCAGGCATGGATAGGACCCTGTCAGCTGCAGTCAGTTCCAGGTTTGGTGCACAGCACCATCCAAGCAGAGTTGGTTGGGCAGCTGTGCCAGATTGAGGGCTGCCTGGCACACCTCAAGAGGCAGCCCCCCCCTTCCTGTCCAGCCCCCACCAGATCCACTTCCGGGCCATGAAGGAGCAGAGGTGACTGCCCATGGGTCAGGACCACAGTCCTACTGTATCCATTTGTGAGCTCATGGGCTTCTGATTCCCAACCACCCTCCCTGTCAAAGGTGTTTACCCCCATCAAGTGTCATGTACCACACCTGTCTGTTGTCTTGTGTGTCTTGTCTGTCTCCAAATGCTACCTATCCTGCCAAACCTACCATCCCAAACATACCTACAGCCCTTCCCAACATCCTACTCTCACCTTAAAAAAAAAGGAAATCTATCCCACAAAACAAATTGCCCCATGTACAGTGAAACTAATCAATCAAGCCACAGATTACTCTGCAAATACCTGTCACCAACACCTCTCCCTGTGGGGTGTGAGGATGTAAATTCCAAATTCTACACATTTAATTAACAGCTGTTACTGCTGAAGAAATCTAGAGCTATGGTCCTTCTGTGCTCCCATCCTGCACATCCCTAGCTGCTTTTCATAATGTTTTACCTTCTGTTTGCCCCCATTTCACCACTTTCCTATCACCCTTTATTATTTTGTTTAAAGAAAATTAGTGCGGGTGTAAGTGGGAGTAAGCAATACTAAGCAAAGCTAAGAGGACTTAACCGTCTGTTAGCAATGCAGAGCTTCGCACAAAACTATGCAAAATTGCTTACAACTGGATAAATGTGCTTTAATCACTCTGTCTCCATCAGCCCTTTTTCTGCCTGGCAACAAAATAATCTGCCCTCCCAAGTCTCGAACCTGGGATACTGTGCACTACAGTCACAGCAATGTACACCTACACCATCTGAGCTGTGGAAATGTGCAATAATTTTACAAACATATCAGTCATTCTGGTTATTTAACATTAATGAAAAAAAGTAATTAATTTTAAGTCTGGAACCCAGGACCATGTGCACAATAATGACAGCAACATACCTCTACACCATCTGAGCTGTAGGAATGTATAATGATTTTACAAACATATCTTGCACAACAGTCATTCAACATAAAGGGGAATTTTATATCCGTAGTACTGTTATATACATATATATGTGTATATAGATACCAATGTATATATATATATATATATATATATATATATATATATATATATATATATTTTTTTTTTTTCCCCGGTTAGGGGTCGCCACAGCGGAACTCCCGTCCACTAATGATTGGCAGTAGATTTTTACGTACTGGCTTGCCGGGCCTAATGCACAACCTTCAATGAAGGAGCGCCCATTATATATATTTATACATACATAGATATATAGAGAGATAACCAACCTCTTACTGAAACACATCTGGAAAAAAAGCCTGACAAATGGTGGGGATAAAGGGCAAACAATAGTGACATCTTTCAAATATGACTGTCATATGCATAGAAGTCTGCTTGAGTGGCATGGTGTGCTTTAACATACAATGCCAGATAGATTCCAGGTCTGAAACACAATTAAATGTCATTATGTACTGATGGCAATGCTCACAACCTGATCAAGGGTGGTTGATGTGCACCCTGGACATTACATTTTTGTATACCAGTATTCCTCATTGGGCTGATCTTTCAACACTAGAATACTGGTTGGGTGAAATTTCACTGTATAGTCCAGGATTCAACATCTTCTTTTTGTGTATGGCAGAACATGTTCTCACTAAAAATGTATTTTATTTTGATAGAAACTGTTATTTAAAGCTTAAAGGTACAGCTATGGGTGCTTCATTTGCACCCATATATGCTGACCTTTTTAAGGGATAACTCGAACAAATGATTATATATGATGTTAATCACAACCTATTTCTGGATGAAATAGATATTTGTAGATGGTTTTTGGATGACTGCTGAATGGTTTGGAAATCAGATGCTAAATACTTGCAGGAATTTGTTCAATACCTGAATGAAAACAAGTGAGGCATCCAATTCACAGTTAATTTTGAATCGGAGTGTATTTCCTTTCTAGATGTCACTTTACGAAGGCAGTTTGATGGTACTTTTGCCACCTCTTTATATTGGAAACCTTTTCACTCCAATACATTATTGCATGCCTCCATCTGTCATCCAAAACATATTATTTGAAATATCCCAAAATCCCAATTTATGAGGATTCATCATGTTTGTTCCACAAATGAGGATTTTTTGCATCAAGACACTGATATCTTAAATAAACATATTTAGTGAATGGTGTTATTCTTCAGCGCATCTTCTTTGAACTAGTAATGAAGTTAAAAAATTATGGAGAAGTTATTTGTTAACTTATCATACTAACAAAAAGAACTCAGACAAAAATATTAGATTTACAACTAGTTATGGTAGGAATACTCAGTATTTCATGAATTTGGTGCAACAGCACTGGGATATTTTATTAGCTGATAAATGATTAAGTGCCCTTCTGAGCACTAGATGTCAATTTGCTTTTAAAAGGGGCAACACTTTGGGTAGTTATTTCAGTCATTAAAAATATAACACATTTTCTCCAGTATGAATCAGGGTGCATTGGATTGTACTAAAATGGTTTGTTGCTTTCCCTGTGGTCATTGCTCATTTTGCAAACAGATTTGTCAAACAAAGGAATTTATTTTTAAAAATATACCCCAGATTTTTTTAAACATTTTTTATTGATTTTCATGAAATAAAATAATACAATAAATATGATATATAAATATGCACAATATATGTCTTAAAAACATCATAATATGGAACAATAACTATTTACAATGTCCAGAATAGATATAATGTCATTGTTATGATTACATTTAACTAGTAGTTTTTCAAGCTTCAACCAAGTTAATTTCTTATGTGTTATCTTAGTAGTTTTTTCTGAAATAGTTTGCAACTCCCTACTACATACAAATTTAGCTAACAGTAAAAAAATCTGTAAATGATAGGATTTTTTTACACTTCTAATTTGATGTAATGATTTTTCTTGCAATTGCAAGCAAGGGCCAAAGAAGGTGCACCTGTATTTTGGGGATATGTGTTGGTATCGGTGCATTAAACAGTAATAATGAGTCAGATACTTCAAACTTGTCTGACTGCAATGCTTTCATGAAATTTCTGTACTCTATCCAAAATGGAGTTACTATTTTACATGTAAGAAACATGTGTACCCAATCTGCACAAAGTATTTCCTCACATCTCCAACTTTTATTAAGATTATTTTTTTTATATCAAATCCATCTTATGTGGGGTAATAAAGCTCCCATGAATGTATTTCCAAGTGAAGATTTTCCAAGAAGGGGATGATGTTGTACTACTAATTGATTTAAGTACTAATTCTTTATCACTATCTGAAAAAAATGGATTTGTTTATTCTCTCTGTGAAATTCCATAAGGAGTCCTCTGGGATTTGCATATTGGTTCTTAAAGATTTATATATACCTGACAATGATAGAATATTATTAATGTGCAAAGTGTTTATTTCACAAAGAAGAGAAAGTATTTTAGGTAAAGGTGTTGTGCTGGTGTTATGACATATTTTGAATTCATTAACTATGTATTCTTTAAACATTTGTATGTTCAATGAGTTGTTGTGCTTTATGTTATATCTGGCCATAAGAGAACATGGTTCGTGGATATTATTATTGCAGAGAAACTGATGCCAGAAAACTAAGCCATTTTCTTCCATTACTTTTATTTTAGATATGTTGAAAGACTCCAGACATGTCTTTGTGTATGCTATGGGAAATATTAAAAATATTAAGCTTTACATCATATGATTTTTGTTTATTATCTTTTTAAAATTATCTAATATATAATTGGTGAAAAGAGAATTTTTTTATTCTTATTAGTATTGTAGAAATGTTCTTTGACAACAAGGAAGATATTTTTTTTATTTTCTGAGGACATATTATCAATATTTGTGTCTATGTCAGATAATAAGATATTTGCATGGAGATTTTTCCAATTAAAACTATATTTGGAGTTTAACCGTTCGCTCATCACATTAAGTATGGTCGATTCCACATAAAGTTCTAAATTTAGGAATGCTATTCCCCCATCTTTCCAGCTTCTATAGTGCCAGGCATGGCTGATTCTTGGCTTTTGAGGAAACCATAGGAAATTTATTAACATAGAATTTAGTTGCTTCATTAACTTTTTGTATGGGGAGGCAATTAAAGTTTGGAAGTAGAACAACATTTTGGGTAATATGATAATTTTTATTAATGACAGTCTTTCTTCTATCATGAAATACATTTTATTCCATCTATTTAAAAATTCCTTAACTGTGGATAATAGGTATTTGTAATTTATTTTTAAAGTATTATTCCAGTTTGACTTTATGTAAATGCCTAAGCACTTAATTGTGTAATTTGCCCAGTTAAAATTGTTGTGTTTTCTTAGTAAAGTGTTTACTTTTTTATTTATTAATAATGTTTCTGTTTTGGTGTGATTAAAGCTTAGGCCTGAAACCTCTTCAAAAACTTGCTGGGATTTTGTTATATGATTTATAGAGGAATCTATATTTCCAATTGTTAGCATGACATCTTCCGCAAAAATTTGTATTTTAGAAATGTAGCTTGGACTAACAGAAAATCCCCTTATATTAGAAGTTGCTCTTATGAAGTTAGCTAGAGGATCTACTGATAGCGCAAATAATAAGGGGGAGAGTAGGCAGACTTGTTTAGTGCCTTTTAGGATGTTCAGCGGACCTGATAAAAAAGCACCAATTTTGATGTATGATATTGAGTTAACATATTATCTGTTAATTATATCGACAATGTCAGGGGAGAAGTTATATACTTCTAAAACTTTAAATAAATAGGACCAAATATAGAGTCAAAAGCCTTGTTTAAGTCTAGGCTAATAATTGATAGTTCTTTTTTTTTCTGTTAGCAGGATCTACTAAGGAAAGGAGCCTGATAACATTGTCTTGTACTCTTCTATTTAGGATGAAGCCTGTTTGATCATCACCTATTATGTTAGGCATCAGTTGATTTAATCTGTTAGCTAATATTGATGTAAACATTTTATAGTCCACATATAATAGTGAAATGGGATGATACAAAGTTACTTTTTTGAGGTCTTTGTCCTGTTTCAGCATAGGAGAAATCATGGCATATTCCCAAGAAAGGAATGAGCTTGTCTTTTTTATGAATTCCTCAAAAGCTTGCAAAAGTATCTTTAATGTATCCTCTGTGAGTACTTTGTAAATTTCTCCTATTAATCCATCTAATCCTGGGGCTTTATTGTTCTTAAGGCTTAGAATCCTCTCTTTTAGTTCACTTAATGTTATTGGTTTCAAAAGCTTGGTATTCTGTTCTATTGTTAGTTTGTTGCCTATGTTCTCATTTAAGAAGTTATCTTTTGGGATGTTGTTATTAATATTTGGATTTGTGTTATTTATTATTTTGTGATGTTTTCTGAAAGTCTGAAGAATATATCCTAAATCTGTTGCAATTTTAGTTTATTTTTAGTTTCATCAGCAATTTCCCTTAAACTTCAGCTTGGCCAGCTAAGAACTTGGTTATATTCAACTGGACGTATAAGAGAATTTAAGTACCTTTTATCTGCACTTTTTTTTTAAAAAATACAGTATTTAATTGATTTAAACTGTGTATGAAGGAGTGTTGAAGGAATTTTTAACTGAAGTTATTCTGCTCTTCAGTAACTTGAACTGAAGCTAGTGTTGGCTGAATTTTGTTATTTGCTAGTAATTACAGGTGTGGGGGTAGCCACATTCTTTGATTTCCTGTCCTTGCATATTTAAACTGGTGCATGTGAAATAATTCCTGCTTTAAAACTTCAGCTTGGCCAGCTAAGAACTTGGTTATATTCAACTGGACGTATAAGAGAATTTAAGTACCTTTTATCTGCACTTTTTTTTAAAAAAAATACAGTATTTAATTGATTTAAACTGTGTATGAAGGAGTGTTGAAGGAATTTTTAACTGAAGTTATTCTGCTCTTCAGTAACTTGAACTGAAGCTAGTGTTGGCTGAATTTTGTTATTTGCTAGTAATTACAGGTGTGGGGGTAGCTACATTCTTTGATTTCCTGTCCTTGCATATTTAAACTGGTGCATGTGAAATAATTCCTGCTTTAAAACTTCAGCTTGGCCAGCTAAGAACTTGGTTATATTCAACTGGACGTATAAGAGAATTTAAGTACCTTTTATCTGCACTTTTTTAAAAAAATACAGTATTTAATTGATTTAAACTGTGTATGAAGGAGTGTTGAAGGAATTTTTAACTGAAGTTATTCTGCTCTTCAGTAACTTGAACTGAAGCTAGTGATGGCTGAATTTTGTTATTTGCTAGTAATTACAGGTGTGGGGGTAGCCACATTCTTTGATTTCCTGTCCTTGCATATTTAAACTGGTGCATGTGAAATAATTCCTGCTTTAAAACTTCAGCTTGGCCAGCTAAGAACTTGGTTATATTCAACTGGACGTATAAGAGAATTTAAGTACCTTTTATCTGCACTTTTTTTAAAAAAAATACAGTATTTAATTGATTTAAACTGTGTATGAAGGAGTGTTGAAGGAATTTTTAACTGAAGTTATTCTGCTCTTCAGTAACTTGAACTGAAGCTAGTGTTGGCTGAATTTTTTTTGCTAGTAATTACAGGTGTGGGGGTAGCCACATTCTTTGATTTCCTGTCCTTGCATATTTAAACTGGTGCATGTGAAATAATTCCTGCTTTAAAACTTCAGCTTGGCCAGCTAAGAACTTGGTTATATTCAACTGGACGTATAAGAGAATTTAAGTACCTTTTATCTGCACTTTTTTTTAAAAAATACAGTATTTAATTGATTTAAACTGTGTATGAAGGAGTGTTGAAGGAATTTTTAACTGAAGTTATTCTGCTCTTCAGTAACTTGAACTGAAGCTAGTGTTGGCTGAATTTTGTTATTTGCTAGTAATTACAGGTGTGGGGGTAGCCACATTCTTTGATTTCCTGTCCTTGCATATTTAAACTGGTGCATGTGAAATAATTCCTGCTTTAAAACTTCAGCTGGGCCAGCTAAGAACTTGGTTATATTCAACTGGACGTATAAGAGAATTTAAGTACCTTTTATCTGCACTTTTTTTTTTAAATACAGTATTTAATTGATTTAAACTGTGTATGAAGGAGTGTTGAAGGAATTTTTAACTGAAGTTATTCTGCTCTTCAGTAACTTGAACTGAAGCTAGTGTTGGCTGAATTTTGTTATTTGCTAGTAATTACAGGTGTGGGGGTAGCCACATTCTTTGATTTCCTGTCCTTGCATATTTAAACTGCTGCATGTGAAATAATTCCTGCTTTAAAACTTCAGCTTGGCCAGCTAAGAACTTGGTTATATTCAACTGGACGTATAAGAGAATTTAAGTACGTTTTATCTGCACTTTTTTTTTAAAAATACAGTATTTAATTGATTTTAAACTGTGTATGAAGGAGTGTTGAAGGAATTTTTAACTGAAGTTATTCTGCTCTTCAGTAACTTGAACTGAAGCTAGTGTTGGCTGAATTTTGTTATTTGCTAGTAATTACAGGTGTGGGGGTAGCCACATTCTTTGATTTCCTGTCCTTGCATATTTAAACTGGTGCATGTGAAATAATTCCTGCTTTAAAACTTCAGCTTGGCCAGCTAAGAACTTGGTTATATTCAACTGGACGTATAAGAGAATTTAAGTACCTTTTATCTGCACTTTTTTTTTAAAAAAATACAGTATTTAATTGATTTAAACTGTGTATGAAGGAGTGTTGAAGGAATTTTTAACTGAAGTTATTCTGCTCTTCAGTAACTTGAACTGAAGCTAGTGTTGGCTGAATTTTGTTATTTGCTAGTAATTACAGGTGTGGGGTAGCCACATTCTTTGATTTCCTGTCCTTGCATATTTAAACTGGTGCATGTGAAATAATTCCTGCTTTAAAACTTCAGCTTGGCCAGCTAAGAACTTGGTTATATTCAACTGGACGTATAAGAGAATTTAAGTACCTTTTATCTGCACTTTTTTTTAAAATAGAGTATTTAATTGATTTAAACTGTGTATGAAGGAGTGTTGAAGGAATTTTTAACTGAAGTTATTCTGCTCTTCAGTAACTTGAACTGAAGCTAGTGTTGGCTGAATTGTGTTATTTGCTAGTAATTACAGGTGTGGGGGTAGCCACATTCTTTGATTTCCTGTCCTTGCATATTTAAACTGGTGCATGTGAAATAATTCCTGCTTTAAAACTTCAGCTTGGCCAGCTAAGAACTTGGTTATATTCAACTGGACGTATAAGAGAATTTAAGTACCTTTTATCTGCACTTTTTTTTTAAAAAATACAGTATTTAATTGATTTAAACTGTGTATGAAGGAGTGTTGAAGGAATTTTTAACTGAAGTTATTCTGCTCTTCAGTAACTTGAACTGAAGCTAGTGTTGGCTGAATTTTGTTATTTGCTAGTAAATACAGGTGTGGGGGTAGCC
Source organism: Protopterus annectens (assembly GCF_019279795.1). NCBI lineage: Eukaryota > Metazoa > Chordata > Ceratodontiformes > Protopteridae > Protopterus > Protopterus annectens. The sequence continues at coordinate 124,866,517 of NC_056731.1, read as the reverse complement.
ACATTCTTTGATTTCCTGTCCTTGCATATTTAAACTGGTGCATGTGAAATAATTCCTGCTTTAAAACTTCAGCTTGGCCAGCTAAGAACTTGGTTATATTCAACTGGACGTATAAGAGAATTTAAGTACCTTTTATCTGCACTTTTTTTAAAATAAAATACAGTATTTAATTGATTTAAACTGTGTATGAAGGGATTTTTTGTTTTTGAA